>NW_007246044.1:184782-266816 GCF_000164805.1 Carlito syrichta
TTGTAGAGATGAGGTCTCGCTGCCCAGGTGGATCTCGAACCCGCGGGCTCAGGCAATCCACTCACCTCAGCCTCCCAAAGGCACGGGATTACAGGCTGAGCCACCAAGCCCGGCTGGAACCTAAGTTTTAACATGGAAACCTAAAACAGTAGTGCTTGGCAAATGAATAAATTTAAGTATAATCTTGTCATTTCTAAAAGGGAGTGAGCATGGCAAAATAATATCAACTTCTTGAGAACAGTTATTTTTGATGGATTTGTTTACTGTTGTATTTCTAGCACTAATTCTAGCTCAGAGTGTGTACTTAATAAATACAGAGGGTGCCAAAAAATACATACACATTTTAAGAAAGGAAGTAACTATTAAAATTGTAGCACTCAATATATATCAATAACAAAAGATGAATACAAGTCACATTTGACTTCTGCAATTACAAGAGGCACTCAAAGTGGTTACCATCCGCATCCAGACACTTCTAATGACGGCAAACATCTTCTAACATCGTTTAAAATGTGTATGCATTTTTGGCACCCCAGTATGTGTTCCTGAAAGGCTACTTTTGTATCCCTTCAAGCCATTGAACACATCTCATAATGATCCTGTGGTATAGAGGATATCAGGCCCAGACCTGACCAGAGTTTCCAAGGACAAAGTCACCAGGAGTATCCAACAGAATAATATTTAGAGAGGGGCTTCTGATGCCTGACTTCAGAGAATCCAGAAAGTAGCTGTGAAGAGCCTATATTGTGGCTCAAATGTACCACAGACATATGGGTTATAAGAGTGCTATTGTGCTGCCCTTAAGAGGTTGACAATTTTATTGAGAAGACAACACTAATAGAGAGTAAAAAGAAATATCAAATTAAGAGAGTCCATAGCTGTGTCAAAAATAATGGTAGCACAATTATTATTATTATTATTATTATTAGTTGTTGTTGTTGTTTAAAGAGCATCTAATTGCCAAAATGGTAGCACAGTTAAGTTCCCTAAGAGCTTTAAAGAGACAGTTTGGTTTTAAAGAATAAGCATTGACAGAAATGCTTTCTCATGTGCTAAATTAAACAAGGGAGTTAGGAAGATGGTTTTCTTCTAGCTCTGATACTCTAACAGTTCTCGCAGCCAGATGGATTATCTTATATCTATAGATCTAAGCACACTTCAACATGTACTCAAATTTTTATTAATAATTTCAATAGTGTTTTATATATAAGGAGGGACTCAAAAATGAAATGTATTTATTTTAAAAATTTAAACCAGTCATCTTCAGAGTATTCTCCATTTGATGCAATATTCCTATCGAAATGCTTTTTGCACTGCTCAAAACAGTTTTTTAATTCCTCAATTTTGATGTCTTTTGGTGCTTCAGTCATTTTTTGCTTCACATCTTCCACATGGCAAAACATTTCCTTTCGATGACTTTTTTCATTGGGAGAAACAAAAAAAAATTCACTTGGGGCACAATCAGGTGAATAGGGAGGGTGGGACACAGGAATCATGCCATTTTTGGTCAAAAACTGCCGAACACTCAGCACAGTGTAGGCAGGTGCATTGTCATGGTGGAAGAACCAGTTACCTGTTTGCAGCAATTTGGGACGTTTCTTCTGCAAATCATGATGTAACCTTCTCAAAACTTCCAAATAAAAGCTTTGCTTGATCATTTGATCCAGAGAAACAAATTCCAAGTGTATTACAAGTGGCCTGCCCTCCAAAAGATAATTCTGAGGGGTTTTTTTTGCCCCCCAACCCCCGTATGTCTTCCTACCAGATTATAAATTTCTTTAGGGTCAAAAAATCCTCAGTGACTAAATAGTGCCAGAATGAAATCTAGTACTTCAAAAATATCCTCTGAATGATTGAATCTCTTTCACCTTTCATAACAAAATCTCTTGTCTGTGTCAAAATCATGAGACAGTCATTTTGGACAACAGAAAAATCCAGTAAAATTGTACCATTATATATCTCACCTTTCTCTGTTCGTGGAACTGCTTAAATGTTCATGGGACTATTGTTAGCTCAAGAAATACTCCTATCAAAAGACATGTTATAAACTGAGGGCCAAAGTTAATATCAGCTGACGGTGACCAAAGGGAATCAGAGCCAGGTATCCAGGCAAGCGTCACATTCTTTGCGTAGCAGGATGGAGTGAAAATAAGCAAGTAGGTGTTTCAGGTTAAAAGAATCAGTGTGATTTTCCTATGCTGCCTTGATAACAAACTACAGACTATTAGAAAAGAAGGGATTACTCCTGCTCTTTCAAAGCAGTTGGACTCATTGTGGGTATCTGCTCCCATTTGCTGGAGGCTGACAAGACCTCAGCTCACCTCAACCTGATGGGTGGCAGCTGGTCTCCCCTCAGGTTGTTTGAGCAGCTGAGGGGCCAGCTGGAGTCAGAGCTTGATTGGTTTCTGTTTGCCTTTGCATCAAGCTACCTGGATCACCACCTGTCCCATGCTGCTGATGGGTGCTCCTTGGGAATATTTTATCTGTGACCAAGCTACAGAGAAATTATTTAAAGGGGCCAAAGGAATTCAGTCTTTCTCTCCTTGCACCCCTCTTGACCCCAATTAGCAGCTTTTGCCTATTTCCGTTTTTGAAAATGTTCTTTTCAAAGCCTTTTATAGTTCATTTTATGTTTCAATTATACTGAGGATAGGCTTTCTTGTTGTTAGTGGTGGTAGGGTTTTTTTTGTAATGTCTTGTGTGATTTATCTGCAATGTCTTGTGTGAATTTTTTGTAATGTCTTGGGTGATTTATTTTAACCCATTCCTTCCAATTTCTCCATCACAGCTAAATGGCACCACTATTCACACAATTGAACAGAACAAGAATCTAGAAGTCAAACTCCATTTCTCTTTCCTTTACTTCCTAAATTCAATCCAAAAGTAATTCCTACAAACTCTACCTTCTCAAAGTAGTGCAGTTAAATGCCATTTTCTCCCTTATAGTACCCTACTTCAATCATGATTATCTTTCAATTAAATGAGTTGCATGAACCTTGTAAATGGCCTCCTGACTTTCATTCTCACTCTTACAAGCATAGTCTATGCTTCAATCAGCAACAAGAATGATCTGCCCAATTCAATGATCTAATGTCACTTCCCCTAGTTATCCTACAGTGATCCCCTATCACACTTGGAATAAAACTCAAACTCCTCACCAAAACCCCAGGGATGCTATATGATAAGGCCCCTGCCTGGGTCTCAGATCCAACATGTAACACGCCACCTTCAATTTCTCCAGCCTGTGTTCTTGTCGTTGAAAAACTCAAGTCAAGGTTATACCAGTCTCCACTTGAAAGATTTTGCACCATCTTTTCCCTCATTTGGGCTTGCTTTTCACACTATGACATTGCTATAAGAAGGTCTCTTCTGGCTGAGACAATGTCTCCTATCAGTCACCATCATTCCAAAGTGTTTTATTTTCCTTATAGCATTTATTGCTGTCATAAACTATCTTAAGTATTGGTGGGTTTCTCTGTTTATACTGTTTCTCTACACCCTAGAATGAAAATTCCATGAAAGTCATAGCCATATATTTCTGCTTCCTATGTGTCCCAATACCTAGAATAGTGCCTCATTATTAATTAGCATAATAGATACTAATAATATTTGTTTCTATTGCATAGAACATTGTTGAATAAACATTAAAAAATTAGCATGGAATCATTGTATTTTGTTTTCATCAAGAAGACTGACAATATTTCCATTTTATTTTTAATAAAATTTGGATCTGTCTTAGCCTGCCGCAAGTGTATAGAGAAAAGAGAATCTTTGTACAATGCTGGTGGGAATGTAAATTGGTACAGCCATTATGGAAAATAATATGGATGCTTCTCAAAAAACTAAAAAAAAAGACCTACCATACGATCCAGTAACCCCACTTCTGGGTACGTATTCAAAGAAAATAAAATCAGTATCTTGAAGAGATGTCTGCATCCCCATGGTCATTGCATCATTATTCAAAATACCAAGATATGGAAACAACCTAAGTGTCTCTCAATAAATATGTGGATAAAGAAAATGGTATACATTCATGCACATACTGGCATATTAATTGGTCATTAAAAAAACAAATTAAAGTCATAGAAGTAGAGAGCAGTTGCTGGAGGTAGAAAATATGGGGACGTGTTGGCTAAAGGCTACAAATTATAAATTATAAGATTAAAAACTTGTGGGGATTTAATATACAGCTTGGTGACTATAGTTAGTAATACTGTATTGTTTACTTGAAATTTACTAAGAGAGCAGATCATAAGCATCCTCACCACATACATATGCACACAAAAAAACTATATATGAAGAATATATTAATTAATTTGGTTTTGATAACTATTATAAAATACCTATGTAGTATATCGTTATTATGTTGTATACCTTAAGTATATATAATTTTTTCAATTATACCTAAAAAATACAAGAGAAAAAAATGAAAATTGCAGAGTCAAAAAATACAATAACTGAAAATTTAAGATTACTAAATAGAATCACCAGCAGTTTTGAATAAGTATAAATATCACTTAAGTGGAATTGAGATTGACATTATCCATTCTCAAAACAGAAAGAAAAAAAGGAAGAAAAATGAATACACTCCTCAGACACTCGTATAACACCAAAAAAGATACCAACTTATGTGTTATGGGAGTCCAAGAAGTAGAAGAGAGAGACAAAGGGACAAAATAAATTAAAGAAATACTGGCTAAAACTTTCCCAAACATGACGGAAATGATTTATCTACATAACCAAGAAGCTGAGCGAACTCTAAGTAGAATAAAAGCAGAGATCTATACCTTAAAAATATGTAATTTAACTGTCAAAATTCAAAGAAAAGAAGAAAATTTTCAAAGTATCAAGAAAGAACCGACTCCTCATATAAAATAGATTCTCAATAATATTGACAGCCAATTTTTCTTCATAAACCATAGAAGCCAGAAGGATGACATACTTAAGTGTTGAAAGAAAAAACTATCAAACAAAATGTCTATATACAGCAAAACTATATCTCAAATATAAAAATAAAAGTATTAGCCAGGATCGATGACTCAGCCTGTAATCCCGCACCTTTGAGAGGCTGAGGTGAGTGGATTGCCTCAGCCCGTGGGTTCGAGACCCGTCTGGGCAGTGAGACCTCATCTCTACAATAAATTTTTTAAAAAATCAGCCGGGCTTGGTAGCGCATGCCTGTAATTTCGGCTACTTGGAAGGCTGAGGAGGAAGGATCGCCAGAGCCCAGCAGGTCAAGGCTGCGTTGGCCAGGAGCAGCCACTGCACTCCAGTCTGGGCAGAGTGAGACTCCAACTAAAAAATAAATAAATAAATAAATAAATAAATAAATAAGGAATTTGCAACAAGTAGAACTGCCCTACAAAAATATGCTAAAGGGTCATTCAGACAAATTAAAAACAACACACAATAACTTTAAGTCATATGAAGTTATAAAGGATGCAGGTTAAGGTAAGACCATATAAAAATTCACTATTGTATTTTTGGTTTGTAAATTCTCTTTCTTTTCCTATATGACTGCAAAGATAAATTCAAAAAATAATAATTAGAAATATATGTCATCAGGCTCGGTGACTCAGCCTGTAATCCCACGCCTTTGGGAGGCTGAGATGAGTGGATTGCCTGAGCCCGCAGGTCCGAGACCCAGATGGGCAACTTGGCGAGACCTCATCTCTACAATAAATCAAAAATTAGCTGGGCGTGGTAGCACGCGCCTGTAGTTCCAGCTACTTGGAAGGCTGAGGTGGAAGGATTGCCAGAGCCCAGCAGGTCGAGGCTGTGGTGGCCAGGAGCAGTCACTGCACTCCAGTCTGGGTGACAGAGTGAGACTCCAACTCAAAAAAAAAAAGGAATATATGTCAATGAACAAACAATATGTAAAGATGTAGTAATGGACAATAACAGTATAAAGGGAGGTAGAGCTACAAAACATTGATGAAAGAATTAAGGAAGACAGATAAAAAGAAAGACATCCTATGTTCATGGATTGGAAGATTAAATATTGTTAAATTGTCTATACTACCCAGAGCAACCTATAGATTTGATGCTATCTGCACCAAAATCCTAATAGCATTTTTATAGAACAAGAAACAATAATTCTAAAATTCCCATGGAATTACAAAAAATAGAAGAGCCAAACTGATTTTGAAAAACAAAAGCAAAGCAGAAGGCATCATACTTCCTAGTTTTACAAAGCTGCAACAATTAAAATAGTATAGTACTGACATAAATACAAACATTAAACTCAATGGAACAGACTAGTGAGGCAGAATTAAACCCATGCATACAAGGTCAACTGATCTTTGAAAAGGATATCAAAAATATGCAACAAGGAAATGATTGTCTCTTCAATAAATTGTTTTGGGAAAACTGGATATTCACATGCAAAAGTGTAAAATTGGAACCCTTTCTCATACCACACACAAAAAATATCAACTCAAAATGGTTTAAAGTCTTAAACATAAGACCTATATCTGCAAAATTCCTAAAAGAAAGATAAGGAAAACATTCTTGACATTGGAGTGACACAAAAAAGCATAAACAACAAAAGCAAAAATAGGCAAGTGAGATTACAACAAAGTAAAAAGACAGTGCAAAACAAAAGAAACAATTAACAGAATGAAGAAGCAACACAGAAAATAAGAGAAAATATTTGCAAACCATATATGTGATAAGGGGTTAATATCTAAAATATATAAGGAATTCTTACAACTCAGTAACAAAAACAAAAAAACTAAAAGTTGGCATTGTCAGAATGTATAAAGAATATGATCCAACTTTAAGGTGTCTACAAGAGATTCACTTTAGAGCATAAGACAAAATAGGCTGAAAGTGAAAAGATATTCCATGCAAATAGTAATCAAAAAATGATGAGATGGCAAACATATCAGACAAAATACACTTTAAGTCAAAAATTGTTACATGAGACAGAAAAGAACATTATATATCAATAAAAGGGTCAATCACAAGAATATATAACATATATAAATGTATATCAACCTAACAACAGAGCCCCAAAATATATGGAGCAACAACCAATAGAATTGATAGGATAGACAGTTCTATAACAATCGTTGGAAACTTCAATTTCTCACTTTCAACAATATCTAGAAAAAACTGGACAGAAGATAAAAAAAGAAAACAAAAGTCTTAAGCAACACTGTAACTACATCTAACAGATGTCAATAGAAACATTCCACGCAATAGCAGAATATACATGCTTCTCAAAGACATATGGAACACTCACCAGAATAAATCATATATCAAACCACATGTCTCAATTAATATTAAAAGATTGAAATCATACAATGTGCTATCTCTGGTCACAATAAAAAGTTAGAAATCAAAATCAGAAGAAAAATTGAAAACTCCACAAATATGTAGAAATTAGGAAGCACATTCTTAAACAATCTATGATTCAAAGAAGAAACCATAAGGTAAATTAGAAAATACTTTGACAAATGAAAATTGAAAAGCAATATGCCAAAACCTATGAGATACAGTAAAAGCAAAGCTCAGGAGAAAATTTGTAGCACTAACCACCCATATTAAAAAGTAAAAAATATTTCAAATCAGTAACCTAATATTATACCTTAAAGAACTAGAAGAATAAAAAAAAAAGTCAGCAAAGGGAGGAAATAATAAAGATTAAAATAGAGATAAACAAATAGAGAATAGAAAAATACCAGAAAAAATAAAACAAAAAGTAGGTACTTTTAAAAGTTCAATAAAAAGGACAATAAATAACTAAAACAACTACAAAAATCAGAGATGACTCAAATTACTCAAGTCAAAAATGAAAGTGGAAACTTCACTACCACCTTACAGAAATAAAAATGATTGTAATAGGATACTGTAAACAATTCTGCACCAGTAAATTAGAAAACATAAATGAAGTGAATTCCTGTAGACACACAAACTACCAAAACTGACTCAAGAAGAAATAAAAAGTCTGAATTAGTAATGCTAAACCTCCCAACTAAAAAGTGTCTGGTGTCAGGTGACTTCACTGGTGAATTCTATCAAACACATAAAGAAGAATTAACACCAATCTTTCTCAAACTCTTCCAAAAAATTGAAGAGCAAGAAACAGTTTCTAGCTCATGCAAAGAGGTAAGAATTATCCTGATACCAAAGCTAAATAAAGACATTACAAAAAAAGAAAATGAGAGATTAGTAATTCAGACGAATATAGATATAAAATTCTCAACAAAATATTCACAAACCAAATCCAAGAGCACATTAAAAGGATTATGTTCCATGACTAATGGGAATTATTCAGGAATGTAAAGGTACAGTAATGTAAGAAAATCAATCAATGTAATACAACACATAATAGAATGAAGACTTAATAAACACATGATTATCTCTACTAATACAGAAAAAAAAGTAAACAAATTAAACATCCTTTCTTGACTTAAAAAAGCACTCCCGGTAAACTAGGTACCAGGGAGAACTTTCTCAACAAAAAATGACCCCAGCTAACATAATACTCAGTGTTGAAAACCTGCTCTTTCTCCCTAAGATCAAGAACAAGACAAGAAGTATTCACTTTTCCCACTGCTAATGAAAGTTCTAGCCAGAGCAATTAGGCAACCATGGTATATAAATTTAAAAACGAGATATAAAACCCTCTTCTTATTTATAGAAAATCCTTAAAAATACACACACACGCAAAAAAGATAATAAATGAATTTATCAAAGTTGTAGAACACTAGAGTAACCCACAAAAAAGTGATACTTCTATTCACTGATAATTAACAATCATAAAGCAAATTAAGATAAAAGCATCAAAAAATAAAATGTGTACATATAAACTAAATCAAAGAAGTACAAGACTCATACACCAAAAATTTTTAAATGCTAGTGAAAGAAATTAAAGACCTAAATAAATACAAAGCCATCATGTACTTGTGGATTGAAAATTTTGAAATTGTTAACATGGAATTACTATTCAGACTACTATAAAGATTAAAATAGAGATAAACAAATAGAGAATAGAAAAATACCAGAAAAAATAAAACAAAAAGTAGGTACTTTTAAAAGTTCAATAAAAAGGACAATAAGTAACTACCAACTGATTGCAATTCTTATTTTAAAAAATTTCAGTAGCTTTTTTGGCAGAAATGGAAAATCTGATCCTAAAATTTATATGAAATTATGAGGTAATCAATTAGCCAAAATATATATATATATATTGAAAAGGAAAAAGAAAGTTAGAGAGCTCATACATCCTGATTTCAAAACTTACTACAAGACTACAGTAATCAAAATAGTATGGTATGGGCATAAGTAGAGACATTTAGAACTATGGATTAGAATCAGAATCTACAAATGAACCTGTGTATACACAGTCAATGAATTTTCAACAAGAGCACAAGAGCCATTTAATAAAACACTCACTTCAGCATATACTGCTGAGACAAGTGGAGACCATGCAAAGATTGAAGCTGGACTCTTACTTACTTCACTCCATATACAAAAATCAACTAAAAAAATGCATCAAAGTTCTAATTCTAAGAACTAAAACTACAAAACCCTTAGAAAAACATATAAGTTGATCTTCATAACCTTAGATTTGGCAATGCTTTTTCTTTTTTGAGTTGGAATCTCACTCTGTCACCCAGGCTGGAGGACAGTGGCACACTCACAGCCACCACAGCCTCGACCTGCTGGGCTTAAGCAATCCTTCCACTTCAGCCTTCCAAGTAGCTGGAACCACAGACACACACCACCACGTCTGGCTAATTTTTGTGACATTGTAGAGATGAGGTCTCACCAGGTTGCCCAGGTTGGTCTCGAATCCCCAGGCTCAAGCAATCCTCTCACCTCAGCCTCCCAAAGTGCTGGGATTATAGGCTTAGCCACCGCACCAGCCTTGGCAATGCTTTTTAAGATATAACATTAAAAGCACAAACAGCCAAAAAAATAGATTGGATCTCATCAAAAGTAAAAAAATTTGTTTTGACTATTACTTTACTGACATCCTGTTTTTACTTTTAAAAAAAGATTGTTACTTTTTTTTACTATTACTTTATTGACACCATCAATAAAATAGGAACACAATCCTCAGAATGGGAGAAGATATTTGCAAATCATATATTTGGTAAGTGTCTAGTACCCAGGATTTATAAGGAACTATGACAACCCAACAAGAAAAAGACAATCCAATTTTTAAAATGAACAAAGGTTCTGAATAGATATTTCTCCAGAGAAGATATACAAACAGCCAAAAGGCACATCAAGAGATGATTCACAACATTAGTTATTAGTCAAATGCAAATAAAGTCACAAACAGATACCCCTGCACACCTACTAGGATGACATAATTTAAAAGACAGACAATAAGAGGTATTGGCTAGGATGTGCAGAAAAGGGAACTCTCACACATTGCTAAAGTAATCTAAAATGATGCTGTCACTTTGAAAAGCAGGTAGTCCCTCAAAATATGAAACATATAGTTCCCATATGATCCAGCCATTCTACTTCTAGATATATATTTGAAACACTGAAAAATTTTGCACAACAATATTCATAGTAGCATTTTTCACAATCGCCCAAAGGTAGGAACAATTCAAGGTACACCAATTGCTAAATGTATTTTAAAATGTGGTGTATCTGAACAATGAATATTACTCTGGCACAAAATGGAATGAAGTTCTAATAAATGTCACATCATCCTTAAAAACATGCTGAGTAAAAAAGTCAAACAAAAGACCATGTATTGAACGATTTCATTTCTATGAAATGTTCGTAGTAGACAAATCCACAGAGACATGAAGTAGATTAGTTGTTTTTAGGGCATGGGGTGAAGAAAAAATGAGGAACAGCTGCTAATGGATATGGGGGTTTCATTTGGGCGTGATAAAATATTCTGAAATTAGACGCTGGCAATTGTTGCACAACTTTGTGAGTATGCTAAAATCACTGCATATACGCTCTAAAAACATAGGAAAATTATTGTGTGATAAAGTTGAGACTGCAGTCATGAAGGATAGTGCAATAAATAATGTTGAAGCAATGACTAAATATAGAGTGAGGAAATATGACTAGAAACTTATCTCACACACTTCATAAAAGTAAATTGAAAATGGCTGAATGACTTAAATTTAAAAATTAAAACTTAGAGGCAATAAGATAAGAGTAAATATGTTAAAACCTTTGAATATTTTATAAATGTTTTATAAATATTGCACAAAATGCAAAATAATTTTTTAAATCAGTTTTGCCCAGTAAAATGTACAGTAAGCAAAGTAAAATAATTAATAATAAGAAACAAATATTAGCAACTCTTACAAGGAAGGGTATGTGATTCAAAATATTAATTTAAAATCAAAAATACTTATTAAGGGAACATACATAAACATATCATTTACAGAAAAAGAAATTCCAATGGTTCTGAGACATAGAAAAGAATGCTCAACCTGACTCATAGAAGAAAGAAGAAAAAAAATTCTAAAAAACACTGTTTTTTACTTATCATAAGGATAAAGAATAGTGAAATTTTTTTAACATCGTGTTAAAGAGAATTTAGAAAAGTAGTCATTCTAGATTTGTTAGAAGTGATTATAACTCAAAGGACACTTGGGCAATGTATATCAAAATATATAATGCTCATGTCTTTTGACACCAAGATACGTCTCCCAAATATCTATTATTCCCAGAAATATATTCACATTTATGAATGATGAAATTTATTATAACATTATTTACATTAGTAAAATATTGGAAAAAACTTAAATGTCTACCAGTGGGACATAGAATCTCATTAAACAAATGACATGATACAGCTCTTCAATACAATATAACACATCCATTAAAAAGAGTGAGGCTTCTCTTTCCATATTGATATAGACAGATCACCTAGAACTATTAAAGTGAAATGCAAGCTGAACAATGTGATCAAAACATTGCCATTTGTGTAGGGAATCATAACAATATAAATAGTAATACATTTGTTTGTACAATGGATGGCTTATATCTGAAAGAATAACAAGAACTTGTAGCATTAATGATCTCCAGGGGAGGAAACTAGAGATTGGAAATCAAGGGATAGAGGGGGTCATGGTTTTTCCTCTATACGGTTTTGTACTTCTGAATTTTTACCATGTGGATGGTTTGTTATTCATCCAAAAAGAAAATGGAAGGCAGGAAGCAGATAGAAGAACAGGCAAAAAGGGAGACAAAAAAGAAGGAAGGAAGGAAGGGAAGGAGGGAGGGAGGGAGGGAATTTGTCAATAACATTACCATAATACTATAAGAAAGGGATTGGCAGTAGCTGGAAACTGCCAGTGGGGGTGGGGGGGGAGGAGAACACAACATCAATAAGAGTACCTGATCTCAAACCAGGCAAAGTGGGGACCAAAGGGAGGCCCAAACTTTGTATGATAACCATTTGCATACCTAATTCTGAATTATACCCCACATCTTTTAAATTAAAAAAAAAGGAAAAGGAATTGTACTCCACATCTTTAAAATAAAAAAAAAACAAAGCAATATGTCTTTAATGGCAGTAACACAAAAATAAATTTTATTCCCTCTGAAATTTTAAGTTTTTTTCCAGCAGAGAATAACTAATGAATACTTTTTCCAATCCCATCTCAGCCCCCAAAACCTCACATTCTCAAGGGAGTGGGTATTCATCCCTTAGGCCCCTGCTATAAACTCCCTGAATAGAAGAAACCATGCAGAGAAACCTTGGTGGGCAATCAGCCTGCACCAGTTGCAGAAAGAGAATCTGAAGGCAACTGTCATATAAGTAAAACAAAGCAAATCTCATTTTCAAAATCAGCTGTGTATCATCACAGTGTGCGTGGGAAGTGGCAATGTAAAAGTGTCAGAGCCAAAGTTCTAACATAGTTTACCCCAAGACCAGAAAGAGTTCCATTATTCCTCCTGCTATAATGAAAACACAGTGAGAGATTTGAATTGGGTGAATGTTGCCTGGGGAAGGATGTAAATGAAGAAATAATTGCGTTGATCAATCAACTGAGCAATCCATCAGTCAGTCAAAATTACACATCTTTTACGCATAAGTATTATTTACATGTGTTATTATGGCCATCTGATGAACACCCAATTAATGCCGCCCCTGTACTGGGAATTTTACATAAATTTGCACACTTGAACTTCCCGTCATTTCAAAACGGGTTCTACTTTTCCTCTTTTTATTTTTTCTTTTTTTTTTGATTTAACTGCTTATAGATTCAAAGGAAGTTGCAAAGATTGCTCAGAGAAGTCCTATGAACCCTTTACCCAAGTTTTCCTTCAATTGTTAAGTCTTACATAAGTACACTATAACAACAAAACTAGGAATTTGATATTGGTTCAGCATGTGTATGTGGCTCTGTCATTTTGTTGCTCATTTGCATTCGTGTAACTATAATCAAGATATAGACCTATTTCATCACAATATCATATTTCATACAGATCCCTCATGCTAGCCCTGATAGTTCCACACCTCTAACCCTCAACAGTCACTAACCTGTTTGCCATCTCTACAGCTTTGTCATTTTGATAAGAAAAATGAAATCATGTACTGTGTCCTCCCCTTTGGAAATAGGCTTTTTAGTAAAGATGTACCACACCTTGTTTAGCCAGACACCTGTTGTGTAACCTTTTGGTTGTTTATGGTTTGGGGCTATTACAAAAAAAGGTAAACTGTTTACACATTAGCATGGCCAGGAGTTTTGCGTAAATATAATTGTATAGGAGTATAAGAACTGAACAAATATGGTAAGCATGTGTTTAGTTTTCAAAGAAACTCTTTATTTTCCAGTGACTGTATCATTTTACATTCCCCCAACCACCGTATGAGATATCTTGTTACGTTGCATCTTTGCTACCATTTGATATTGTCACTGTTTTTATTATTTATAATGATAACTCACCATTTGCAGTATTGATATTCAATTGTTATTAATTTACATTTCCTTAGTGCTTTATGATGTGAACATATTTTCATGTGCCTGTTTATCATCTATCCAGCCCTCTTTCATGAAATGTTTATTTATACCTTTCATCCATTTTCTGATTTTTTTTAATGTTGAGTTTGAGACTTCCTTATATATTCTAGATATGAGTCCTTTGACAGATATGTGGTCTGAGAATATTTTTCTCAGTACATAGCACGTTTTTTCATCCTCTTAATCAGGTCTTTAACAAAGCAAAAGTTTTCATTTGGATGAGGTTCTATTTATTTATTTATTGTATTTTTTGTCATGCCTAAGAATGCTTCACTAAGCTCTAATATCTGAAAAAAATTGTCTGACTTATAAAACTTCTGCAAGTTTTACAGTTTTAAATTTACTTTTAAATATAGTATCCATTATGAGTTCATTTTTATATAAGGTGTGAAGTTTAGGTTTAGTTCATTTTTTTGCCTATGGATATTCAATTTCTCTGGCACCATTTATTTAAAAAACTAATCTTCCTCTATGGAATGTCTTCTGTATCTTTATCAAAAATCAGTTGGCTATATTTGTGTAGATCTATTTCTGAGTTCTCTTTTCTACTTCATCTTTGTGTCTATCCCTCCACCAATATTGTAGTGTTAATTACTATAGCTGTACAGTCATGCGTGATAAAATGAAGTTTTGGTCAATGATGGACTACATACAACGATGGTCTCATAAGATTATAATGGAACTAAAAATTCCTATAATCTAGTGATGACTACACATTGTAGCTTTATAGTGCAACACATTACTCATGGTTTGTAGTGATGTGAGCATAAAGAAACCTAATATACTTCCAATTGTATAAAAGTATAACATACAATTATGTACAGTACATAATACTCCATGATAATAAATATGTCACAAGTTTATGTGTTTACTACAATATACTTTTATTATTATTTTACAGTATGCCCTTTCTACTTATTAAAAAAAGTTAATTGTAAAACAGTTTTGGGCAGGTCCTTCAGGAGGTATCCCAGAAAAAAGCATTGTTATCACAGGAGATGACAGTTCCATGCGTGTTATTGCCCTTAAGACCTTCCAGTAGCACAAGATGTGAAGGCGGAAAACAGTGATATCGATGAGTCTAACTTTGTGTAAGCATAGGCTAATGTATGTGTCTATGTCTTAGTTTACTTTTCTATTTGCATCGAAAAAGTAAAATAAAATTAATTTAAAACCAAAAACTTCTTAAAGAATAAGCATATGGGCGTCTGTTGGTCCAAGTCTCGGGGCCTGAGGCGTCCTCCCATCCCTCCCCCTGCCGGCGCCTCCAACCAAAGACCATTCATCAAGGATTATGTATCCAAGGCTCAAAAGTTTGCCCCCCAAGATGATGAATGCTGGCATGGATGCAGTTGATGCTGAAAGTCGGGTGGAACTGGAAGAAAAAACATGACTTATTAATCAAGTGTTGGAACTCCAACACACACTTGACGATCTCTCAGCAAGAGTAGATGCAGTTAAGGAAGAAAACCTAAAACTAAAATCAGAAAACCAAGTTCTTGGACAATATATAGAAAACCTCATGTCAGCTTCTAGTGTTTTCAAACAACTGACACAAAGAGCAAAAGAAAGTAAGGGATTGATACCCTTCGTTTTATGGAATTGCTGCTGATCGTTTTTCTTTAAAACTTGGGTAAATTCCAAAAGTTACAGTACCTTTTTTTGTGACTTCACTGAATATTTATGAAAATAATGTCAGAGGTAGGCAAAATTAACAGTATAACAGGAGACTTCCATGAGTCTGTGTATTATGTTAATCTATGAAAACATGCAAATGTATTGTAGAGACTTTATAATTGCATATATTTATGAAACTTAATGATGAGTGTTTTATCAAATTTGCTTTGGCTTGTAGGCTTAGCACTGTCGTTTCTTATAGGCTTAGTACAAGACAATAACCACCATGTTGTGAGAAAGTGACCAAAATCATGCCCTGAATGCACAGCTTTATGTCCCTGTTCGCCATCTTGTGCCTCTTCTCCATTGGCCTCTCCTTCCTACTTCCCTTCCCCTCGGGGAAAACTGGTTTCACATTTGTAAAAGTAATTTTACTAGTTAATCACTCTGAGAGTAACCTGAACTTTGTTGAAACTCAACCAAAATAAGATACTTTCTCAGCTAGGCTTGCCATTTGTGATATTTAGTATTGAGGTAGGATTGCTGGTTTCTTCCGAATCAGTTGAAAACAGATGGAGGCTCTGAGCTTAAAAGTGTTTCCTTGAAACTGAATTGTCGACTTGGGAAGATTTGTTGGTAAAAACTTTTGTGCACAAAAGATCTCACTTTTTGTATTATCTGAAAAGATATAAGTTCTGGTCATTTGTGGGTTTAAAATAGAAATCTTGAGGAAAAAGCAGAAATAAGGTGGGAAAGTGCTCGGTAAACAACAGTAACCAACTCCAAATATTTTCACTAGATTTGTATTATCTCTGGCACAGAGCAGATCTTTTGGGAAATATATTTGAAAGTAGATTAAGGTTGACTAGCCTTTTGTCAGCCACATCTAGAAAGAGAGCAGTTACACAGAGTTTGGTCTCAAGATTTATTTATACCCAGCAGATCAACTTTTGCAAAATTTCTTGAATGCATTAGTATCAGACTCGTGAATAAAATGGGAGGGTTTTACATATATACTTATTGATGATCTTGTTTAGTATTTTGTCTCACTTGTTCTCCTAGAATTTTCTGTCAGATCAACTACTTGGTTTGCAGAGTTTTACTCATCCTTTAACCGTTTCTGAAAATCTGATTTGTAGATACCACTTGGTAACAGAATCAATATCAGAAGTTATGCTAAAATGTAATCATAGAAAAAGAGATACACTAATATAGTTTATAATGATTAGATTTGGGCTACTTTTAATCATGGAATAATCTTATGTATTGGTGTAAGATTTGATTAATGACTTTAACTGTATGAATATATAATAGTCATACTGCAAACATTTGCATCCCTTTTGTGACCTGATTTACAGACGTTTAAATTGTGTTGCAATTCTGCTTTGCTGTTTAATAAAAAGCTATTTCAGAGGAAAAAAAAAAGACTAAGCATATGAGAGAAAATATTTTGTGCCATTGTATATGTGTTGTGTCTTAAGTGAAGTATTATTACAAAAGAGTCAAAAATATTTTTAAAATGTAAAAGTTTATAAAGTAAAAAGTTACCGTATGCTAAGATTAATTTATTATTAAACAAATAAAATTTTTTATAAATTGAGTGTAACCTAAGTGTGCAGTGTTTATAAAGTCCGCAGTAGTGTTTTTAGGAAGATGGCTCAGGTCTAGAAATAGTATGCACTACTTTTACCCATGTTCACTGATCAGAACATTATTTCGTGGTAACACATAAACACGTTTAGTTGGAAGCGTGGTCTATCGCTGTGCCCAGATGCAAGCATATATATTAATGAAGAGCAAGCCAACTTCTGTTATATCAAGGGTCCATGATACATCACTCCACAGTGAGCAGCACTTAACAATATGGAGTCGTGTTTAAGAATAAAGGCACTTGATTCAGAAAGTAATGAGGTCTTACTGTATATTTAAAAAAAACTATAAATGAATATATCTCAGCTATATACATAGCCAGGTACAAAGGTAGCATAATTCCAAAGTAGAAAAGCAAAGAGATGCATAATTTAAAGTAAGCAATCATCATGTATTAATCAAATGGTAAAAGATGATTTTTCCTTCTGAAAAGCTGTAACTAAAAAAATAAACAGTGTCGTGGAAAATGCAAACTTACCCCTCTCATATTTATTAACTAAGAGGACTACTTGGCTTGTGAAGGAAATCATCTAGAGAAGAGTTGCAGAAAGATAGTGGTACAAACTAGGAGGCCTTCAAACATTTGTGGACCATGAATATAACTTAGAAAATTATTATCTGTAATTCTATTAATTTCAAGAACTTGAACCAGGATTAAATGATTAAAATGATAAATTGCTGAGAAAAACTGTAGGTTGTTAAAAAGGTATGAAACCATATTTGTGTTTTGTTTTGTTTTTTTTGATAAACTTTATTTACTAATTTTTAAAGAATTTTTTAATCAATATTTTTTATTATGATATTGTGCTGTACAGCTAAGGGTTAGGTATACAAATATGCTTCGTTCAGGCACCCTTGTTGATAAGAGTTGTCTCCCCGTCCCCAGACAGATATTTACTACCATTAATCCCATCTCCCTTCCCCTCCCCCCCAATAGTTTCTCACCACTGTCAGTCATTTTCTTATAGTAATGAAACCATATTTGAATATTGCCTTATAGCCAAGCACAGTGGCTCACGTCTATAATCCCAGCACATTGAGTGGTGGAGGCAAGAGGTATGCCTGAGTCCACAGGTTCGAGACCAGCCTGGGCAACTTAGTGAGACCTCACCTCTACAATAAATAAAAAAATTAGCCAGGCACAGTGGCACATGCCTATAGTCCCAGCTACTTGAAAGGTTGAGGAGGAAGGATTGCCTGAGACCAGCAGGTCGAAGTTGAGGTGGCCGTGAGCTTGCCACTGCACTCCAACTTGGGCGACAGAGTGAGACTCCTACTCAAAAAAAAAATTGCCTTATGCAAATATGAGTGCCTTTCTCATATAATAGAAAAGTATGTTAATCTTTGCTGTTTAGAATCACACATTAAAAGTCAGTATTTTTCTTATGTTCTTGAATTGGAGTCTCATTCCATCACCTAGGCTGGAGTGCAGTGGCATGCTCACTGCCACCCCAGCATCAACCTGCTGGGCTCAAGGGATCCTTCCACCTCAACCTTCCAAGTAGCCAGAACCTTAGGCACATACTACCACACCCGGCTAATTTTTTGATTTGTTGTAGAGATGAGGTCTCACCAAATTGCTCCAGTTGGTCTCGAACCCATGGACTCAGGTCATCCTATCACCTCAGTCTCCCAAAGTGCTGGGATCACAGGCTTGAGCCACTACACCTGGCCAAAAGTCAGTATTTTTCTGTGAAATCGTCTTCATTTTTAAAATGAGTTGATGGCTCACATAACACTGTTTATGCTGTGGTTTCTTATCAGTAAGATAGAAAATAATATTTGGAGGAAAAAACCCTGTTGTGAATGTTTGTCATTAAAATCCAAGTCAAAAAGTGACATGAAAAGTAAGATTTTTATTTTAAGAAGTCACAAAGGTTTTTGTTGCTTTTTTTCTTGGTCCCTTTTAGACTTTTAGTAGGCATGACACAAGGAAATGGCACGGAAGTAACTGAATTCTTTCTTCTGGGATTTGGTGCTCAACATGAGTTTCAGTATGTCCTCTTTATTATATTTCTTCTGATCTATGTGACTTTTATGGTGGGCAATATTGGAATGATTCTACTCATCAAGATAGATTCCAGACTTCAAACACCCATGTACTTTTTTCTACAGCATTTGGCTTTTGTTGATATCTGTTACACATCTGCTATTACTCCCAAGATGCTCCAAGTCTTCACAAAAGAAAATAACTTGATATCATTTCAGGGCTGTGTGATGCATTTATTGGTTTATGCAACATTTGCAACTAGTGACTGTTACCTTCTGGCTGCAGTGGCAGTGGACCGTTATGTTGCCATCTGTAAACCCATTCACTATCCCATAATCATGTCCTGAACTGTCTGCATCCAACTGGTAGCTGGATCATATGTCATGGGCTCAATAAATGCCTCTGTACACACAAGGCTTTACATTTTCACTGTCCTTCTGCAAGTCCAATAACATCAATCACTTTTTCTGTGATGTTCCCCCAATCCTCTCCCTTTCATGCTCCAACACTGACATCAACATCATGCTACTTGTTGTCTTTGTGGGCTTTAACTTGATGTTCACTGTGTGGTTGTCATCTTTTCATATATCTTCATTATGGCCACCATCCTGAAGATGTCTTCCACTGCAGGGAGGAAGAAAAACTTCTCCACGTGTGCCTCCCACCTGACAGCTGTCACCATTTTCTATGGGACCATCTCTTACATGTATTTACAGCCTCACTCTAGGAATTCCCAGGAGAATATGAAAGTGGCCTCTATATTTTATGGCATTGTGATTCCCATGCTGAACCCTCTGATCTACAGCTTGAGAAATAAGGAGGTAAAAGAAGCTTCGAAAGTGACAGGTAAAAAGTTTTTTCAGATTGGACCCAATTGTTAAAATTTAGCACATCAAAACATCGAGCAGAGATGTTCTACTGGAATTTAATCTCCCTGAAATTGGGAGCATGTTCACCGCTTAAATCAGTGCTACCTACCTCTACAGAGAAATTCTTGTAATGAGGGGCGTATATATATGGTAAGAAATTCTCCTGTGACTAATTTTCCCTGGAATACAGGCTGAGTGACATATCTCACACTACCCACAAAGAAAGATTTTGTTGAGATTACTTAAAAAGTAAGAAGCATGTATGAACTTTATAAAGTATTATTTCAAATATGTTTTAAGACTAGAAATGTCTCATTTGTATAAAATCAATATTAAAATGATGTTTATTATTTTCCATTCATTTAAGCAAGTGCTCTGAATTGCCTGCAATGAGGACCTTAACAAATTTTGTTCACATTATTACACAAATCTGAGTGTAAAATAAAAGCATTGCTTTAAAAAGCATCTTATGACTCAGGATATTCTTTCTAGTCTATATTCCCATATTTGTTACATTTTCTGGCACTTAAAAACACTATTTCTATCATTAGATATCCTATTTATTCTGCATCTAGCTTTTTCTGGCCTAGAGAAAGGAAATTCCTAAAAATAGTTTCTATTTTCATCTCCTATAAGATTATCTAGAAATAGATAAATCTAAAAACCTAGGTAATGATTACTTATTTACAAAAGGCACATCAGTCATCATGTTCAAATGGGATTTAGAAGGGAAGCCAAGAATTGTTTGAGTTAAAAATAGAAACTTTTAAGAGAAAAGCTTTAGTATACAGATTGTACATCATATCCTAATGGTGTGAATGCAATGAAGAAAAGAATGTGGCCATTTTTGCAACCTACCACACGATGGTAGGTTCCTACTCAGAGTAAATTGCTTTTCAGCTAGGAACACAGAGTAGGTTATGATTTATTCTGCCACAAATGTATATACGAGAAACAATCAAATTAACTCTCTGTTAAGACAAGAGTTACTTGTATTCTGCTCATTTTTGTATTCCCAGAAACCATTAATTGTCAAGAATCTATGTGCTTATTAAAATAGCTCTTGAATAAGAGAACAAAGAATACATACAGAAACTCTGAATGTGTCTAGTAAATGAGAATGCTTACTAGCTACATACCAGTACTGCTCTATGTCAGTCCACGTTTTATAAGAACTTGCTGGGTCCAGCAAATGTATCTAAACCATACAATAAAGGCTCAAGTCTTCAACCAAAATGTGAAGTCAATGATTAACAAAGATGATTAACTTTATTTTTTAAAATATTAGTCTAGACTTTGATGAAAGAAAGATGACCACAGTTTGGGACAGAAATAACATGGGAAAGAGATTACCTAAATACACTGAAAGACAAATAATTTATTTGTTATTCTATATGTGTACTCACAGCTGTGACAACATATAGTTGGTTGACTTCATTCTCCTCTATTTCTTCCTGAAAGGACTCTGATTTTGTGTGGAAGGTAATACCAGAAAAATAAATACTTTATATCCCAGATTCTATTGAAGTTAGGATGGCATTAGTCTTAGTTTGCATTCCTGAGATATGGCCTTGAGTAAAGGTTATATATGGGAGGTAGGGAATATAGGGAAGAATTAAATTTATCTAAAGACAAATCTTGACTTTGCCCTTGGCTACTTTGAAATGATCTCTAATTGCTGGAATGTCCTATCTAATAGGAGTGACTTTATTTGTCTGGAACAGTCTTTATTTGGCTACTGCAAGGTCTAACAATTTGATTTGTGATGAGAAGTTCAGGATATTCTATATCAATTACAAACTCCAGAGGCACTGGAAACCTGAAATATTATTCTAAACCTTGAATCTAAAAATCAGTCACATACCCAGTAAGTAATCAAGCTCCAATAAAAACTCTGGACACAGAGTTCAACTAAGCCTCAACTAAACTTCCTAGGTTGGCAGTACTCCATGCCACAATTAATGTCAAAAGCATAATATAGCCGGGCTCGGTGGCTCAGCCTATAATACCATACCTTTGGGGGGCTGAGGTGAGTGGATTGCCTGAGCCCGCGGGTTCAAGACAGGCCTAGGCAGCAAGATCTCATCTCTACAATAAATCAAAAAATCAGCCGGGCGTGGTAGCGCATGCCTGTAATTCCGGTTACTCCAAAAGCTGAGGTGGAAGGATCGCCGGAGCCCAGCAGAAGAGGCTGCGGTGACCAGGAGTGGCCACTGCACTCCAGTCTGGGCGACAGAGTGAGACTCCAACTCAAAAAAAAAAAAAAAAAAAAAGCATATGTCCCTGCAGATGATGGAAGTTTCATGTATGGACAACTCCCAGACTTTGCCCTATATATCTCTTCCTTTAGCTGGTTCTAAGTTGTATCTTTTTTCTATAATAAAATTGTCATTGTATGAATAGTGTGGTCCTGATATCTTCACGGTTGGGGCTTTATAAAAAATTATCATTGACTGAGTGGTTTATAACAATAGAAATTTCTCCTCCTTTTTTTTTTTTTTTTTGTAGTTCTGGAAGCTGAAAGCTAGAGAACTCTCTAAACTCACTCGTGAGATCTCCATCCTCCTGATTTAATTACTGCCCAAAGGCACCATCTCCTAATACTATCGCATTGAGAGACAGGACTTCAATATAAGGTTTACAGGGAGCCCAAACATTTAGTGCATAATATTTCACTCCTGACATCCCAAAATTCATATCCCTCTTACAAGAGAAATAAATTCACTGTATTCCAATAATCTCAAAAGTCTTAATGTATTCCAGTATCAGTGCTAAAGTCTGAAGTCCAAAGTCTCATCTAAATATCATCTAGATAATCCCAGGTTTGGGCACCAAATATATATATAAAATCTAGATAAGACATGAATGAGACTCTTGCTATGATTTATCTTGAAGAAAAATTCTTCCCCAATGTAAACCGCTGAAACAAAATCGGTTTTATGCTTCCAAAGAACAATGGCGGAACAGGCATAGGATACATATTTCCATTCTAAAAAGTAGAAAGAGAAAGTAAGAAAGATGAGATGGGTCCCAAATAAGTGGAAAGTCATATACAGTAAACTCTATATGATCCTACCTCTTGGGAATAATCCTCTTTGACTCCAGACCATTCAAGTAGAAATCCAACTATCTAGGCCCACAGAGTGGCAACATCACATCCTCAGCTCTCACTTGCATTACCCATACTGTGGTTCTCTGCTATAGCCCCACCCACGCTGCTGCTCTCTGTTGGGTTAGGAGTCATGCCCTCGCGTTGTGCCAAACAGCCCCATCCCCACAGCTCCTCAGAGTATTGGTCCCACACTTTGAAACTGAGCTGGAGGCAACTCTGCCTTCCCAGGACCAGGAATACAGTCTGTGGTGGGAGTGGCAGCCCTAATGATCTCTGAATTGCCTTCAGAGTTCTTTTTCCCTTCTATTGAAGAATATCACTTTGCATCTGAATAACTGTGCGGTTCACTTCTGAAAGGTCGAAGATCGCCTTCAATTTGTCTCATTTTTTGTCTTTCTTTTAGTCCTTGCTGCTGCAGTGTTTCTGCTGGTATAACCCCATCTCAATTTCTGGCTTTTGTTAGGATGTCTGATTAAATCCCTGCTTCACTTCCATACTAACTCTCTGAATCAGCCACTTAGCCACACTTATTCTCTTCCAAACATGACTCTCTCTTTTTTTTTCAGTATGAATAGACCATTGAATGATTTAAAAATATTTAAACATTTTTCTTAAGCACAACCATACATATACACATTATCACTTTCAATCTTCCTAGCATGTAAATATATTTGTATATATTGAGCAAACACAAAGCAACATTTACTAAATTATATCTATGGTATAAAATATCATGATTCAACAAAAATCATGTAGCAGTAACCCAATATAAGAAGGAAAATAAATTTTAATATAACATTTGACTCTCATTGAGACAGGAATTAGCTTGAGACGGATAAATTTCATTTTTTTTCCCCAAAAGAACAAACCATAAGGTAAGAACAATTCATTATTATTTCAAATGTAATAATTTCTGGTCCATAAAGGATAAGACAGACCGAGTTAATAGGTGACAGAATATGAGGAAATCTTTGTCAAGTGAACTGATAAGAAATTCAAATCTAGAATAAACAGAAAACATCTATAAATCAATTCAACAGAAACATTGACAAAATCATACATAATTTATAGAAATGTGAACTCTCCAAATTGTAAGCAGAATATTAGACAACAATAAAATTAATTTGTACTTAAATAAAAATTAAAATAAGATATCACTTTATGCTTATTTTCCTTGACAAAATATACTAGGAAAATACCATGGTCACAAGAAAGTGAGGATGTGGGAACCTGCATGCATGATTAATAGGAATGTCCACTGGTGCATTCTTTAGGAAAAGTGAACTACCAGGATCTATAAGGAACTCAAACACGCCAAAAAGAAAAAATTAAACAGCCCCATTAAAAAGTGGACAAAAGACATGAATAGATACTTCTCAAAAGAAGACTTACGGGTAGCCAACAAACACATGAAAAAGTGCTGCTCAGTCTCACTAATCATTAGAGAGATGTAAATCAAAACTACATTGAGATACCACATAACTCTGGTAAGAATAGCCATCATTAATAAAACAAAAAACAACAGATGCTGGTGAGGATGTGGAGAAAAAGGGAACACTTCTACACTGCTGGTGAGAATGCAAACTAGTTCGACCTATATGGAAAACAGTGGGGCAATTTCTAAAAGAACTAGAAATTGACCTTCCATATGGAAGAGCAATCCCCCTGCTAGGAACATACCCAAAGGAACTCATATCATTCTACAAAAAAGATACCTGTACATGCATGTTTATTGCAGTAGTGGTCACAATAGCAAAAACCTATAACCAACCGTGCTGTCCATCAAAAGGGGACAGGATAAAAAATATGTGGTACATACACATGATGTAATATTATGAAGCCATAAGAAAGGAAAAATATATGGACTTCGCAGCAACTTGAGTGAATTTAGTGTCTAAAAAACTCAGCAATCTATCTTAGAAGCAAAGAGCTGAGCCGGGCTCGGTGGCTCAGCCTGTAATTCCACGCCTTGGGAGGCTGAGGTGAGTGGATTGCCTGAGCCCGCGGGTTCAAGACCCGCCTGGGAAACTTGGTGAGACTTCATCTCTACAATAAATCAAAAAATATTATCTGGGTGTAGTAGCACGCACCTGTAGTTTCAGTTACTTGGAAGGCTGAGGTCAAGGTTCTCCAGAGCCCAGCAGGTCAAGGCTGCGGTGGCCGGGAGCGGCCACTGCACTCCAGTGTGGGTGACAGAGTGAGATTCCAACTCAAAAAAAAAGAAAGAAAGAAACGAAGAACTGAGCAAAACATGTTCTCCCTCATAAGTGGACCCTAAACATTTACCATAATACTATAAGAAAAGGATTTGCAGTAGCAGGACACTGCCAGGGGGTGGGGAAGGCACATAACATCAATAAGGGTACCTGATCTCAAATCAGGCAAAGTGGGGACCAAAAGGAGGCCCCAAACTTTATCTGTACGATGACCACTTTTATACCTAATCCTGAATTATACCCCACATCTTTAAAATAAATAAATAAATAATTTAAAAAGTGAACTAATAATATTCAGTCAAATTAAATGTGTGCAGTATACTTCACACTCAACAATTGTGTCTCCAGGCATATATTACAGAGAAATTTCACACTAAGTTATCTGCAATGGAGACAAGCTGTAGGCAATCTTCTATTCACCAGAAAATAACATAGCTAAATTTAAAATGATGAGAACCATAAAACAGAACAATTTAAGTGTGGTTCATGGGCCAGCATCAGACTTTGAACTCTGCATGCCAGTCTATGGTGAAATAAGGACAGAAAGTGAAACTGAGCATTTATTGAATTACAGAACTTTGAATTACAGAACTGAGCATTTATTGAATGCAGAACTTTGACAATCTTGAGACCTTTTATAGCTTTTTAAAAAAATTTGATCAATAACACATTGAAAACTTTTATTTATTTTTTTTCTTTTTTATTATAAAGATATGGGGTACAATTTAGAGTTAGGTATACAAATATTGATTATGCAGGTACCCTTGTTGATGAGGTATGCCCTCCAGAAGACAGTGTGGTGATTTCTGGAAGAACTAGAAATTGAACTCCATATGACCCAGCAATTCCCCTATTAGGAATATACACATTGGAAACTTTTAAAAGAAAATAATCCTTTACCACAGATCCTTTGATAAATGATTCCCTGGAGAACTATACATGGCCATGCATTCTTTATATTTTTTATTTTATTTTATTTTATTTTAAATTTTTTTATTTTTATTTTTTTAATTTCTTTTTATTTTATTTTATTTTTTAGTTAGAGTCTCACTCGGTCGCCCAGACTGGAGTGCAGTGGCCACTCCCGGCCACCGCAGCGATCCTTCCGCCTCAGCCTTCCAAGTAGCCAGAATTACAGGCGCATGCTACCACGCCCGGTTGATTTTTTTATTTATTGTAGAGATGAGGTCTCGCTGCCCAGGCGGGTCTCGAACCCGTGGGCTCAGGCAATCCACTCACCTCAGCCTCCCAAAGGCGTGGGATTACAGGCTGAGCCACCGAGCCCAGCTTGGCCATGAGTTCTTGATAGTCAAAGTAGACTTGGTGAGGAGGGGAAAAGGGTAAAATAAGAATATGAAAATAAGTAGGAACAATATTACAGATATGCTAAGATTTTGAAATATAATAATTTTTATTTGAGTAAATGGGATATTTTAATTAAATATATAAAGCATAAGAGAAAATATAATTAAATAAAAGCAAATATATTTTTCTATATTCCTCCCAACTAAAGTACCAATACTTGTATTTAAGCAATTATTATGAACTACACAGTATCAATGCTACTTGAAGTGATGGAAAGCATGAAAAAAGAAGATATGTCTCAAAATAATTTTTATGAAACAAGCTAACAAAAATAGCTCAGAAACAACAGTTTCATACCATTCACAAATAACAATGCAAAAATCCAAACTAAAAATACCAGCACAAAAATAATAGCAATATTTTTTTTTTAAATGACACACCAAAACCAAGTTAGTTCTACTATTTATATTTATTAGTAGTACAGGCTAACTCAATATTATAAAATCTATTAAAATAGTACATCATATTAGTTTATTTTAAAGGTAAATGACAGAATAATATCTTTATATACTAAAAATTATTTGCTAAAATTAAGTTCTAGTATTCAATAAAAATTAAAATATCTCAACCAAAGAGTGTATCATATTTATGGGTAAGCACTAAAACTTTCCTCTTAAAGTATTACACAGGAAAAATACAACCTTGTTCAAAATTATCCTTAAGATTACTCAGGCACTCCTGACTAAATCACTTTAAAGTATAGAAATATATAAAAAGAATGCAAATTAGAAAAGAGTAAGATTATTACACAATTAGAAAATGACATGGTTTTTTTCTGGATATCACAGGAGAATTAACAGTTACAAACAAAAGAATTCAATAAATGGATAAATAAAAAATAATACCATGAATCATTAGAATAAATAGGAATAAGACAAACTAAAACATAATAGAACAAAAATCAATCTTTTTTCTATATATGACAAAAAGTAGAAATTATTTTAATACCATCCCAAATATATAATATCTGTATGATGAAGACTACAAACTTTTCTGAGAGACATTAAATAATCTATATAAATAGAAAGATATGCTATGTTTGAAGATTGGGAAACCAAATATTTTTAAAATGCTCCCCACATCAATCTATATTTTCAATGTAATCACAACACCAACAAGTTTTCTGTAGAAATTGACAGGCTAATTCTAAAATGTATTTGAAAATGAAAAAACCTTCTATAGCCAAAAATTTTTTTATATTGGCTAAATTTGGAGAACCTACACTGTATGGTTTCTGAACTAACTATAAAGGTATATAGTAAATAAGCCACTCTAGTAATAACATAGGATAGGAATATTAACAAATGCAATGAACTAAAGAGTAAAAAAAAAAATAGAATGATCAATTAATCATCAACAAAGGTACCAAGCTAATTCCACAATGAAATGACAGTCTTTTTTAAAAAAAATGGTGGTGGACTGGATAGCCAAGAGGGGGGGAAAAAAACCACACTAAATACACTATACACAAAAATTAATTTGAAAATAATCATATACCTAAAGTGTATTATAGACAAACGTAGTTGCTAAACTAAAAATTTGTAATAGAAAAGACAGAAAAAATTCTCTATGATCTTGAGATGGCAAATCATTTTAGATAGAAAAACAATATCACAAAAGATTAAGAAGTTACTTTACCAAAATTTAAGATGTCTTTTCTAAAGACACCATTAACAAAATGAAAAACATATACAATAGATTGGGAGAAAATATTATATATGAATATATATGTGTGTATAGATCTTTGCATGTAAATGTATTTTATATACACTCTATATGTCACATACATATGACAAAAATCTTATATTCCAAATATATAAAAAAGTCTTATAACCCAATAATAAGACCAATAACTCAATTTAAAAATGAACTAGTGCCAGGCACTAATAATCCCAGCACTTTGGGAGGCTGAGGTGAGAGCGAGGCTGAGGCCTGAGCACATAGGTTTGAAACCATCCTGGGCAACTTGACAAGACTGCATCAAAAAATTAGCTGGGCATGGTGACGCATGCTTGTAGATCCAGCTACTTGGAAGGCTGAGGCAGAAGAATTGCCTGAGCTCAGCAGTTCAAGGCTGCGGTGGCCATGAGCATGCCACTGCACTCCAGTTTGGGCAACAGAGTAAGACTCCAACACACATAAAAAAAATTTTTTTAATAAAATAAAAATGGACTAGCAATGTAGAATAATGTCAAAAGGATAGCTGAATAAAAGGTTTCAGTTCCCATCCTCCCACTAAAACACCAATTTTGGCAAAGACCCATGGGTGAGAATATCTTTGTGGGAGCCCCAGAGTCTAAGTTTTCTGAACTCCAATGAAGCCAAAAAATCTGGGAGTGAATGTATTGAAAAGAGTTAAGAAAGCATTTTTACTTTACCCATGTCACCCTTCCCCCAAGGCAGCACAATTCAGTGGCAAGGGAGGTCTTATCAGCCCACAATCTCTTTCATAAGGGAAAGCAAAAGTAAAATGAGTCCCTCACTTCTCCAGCCATGCAGAATACTCCTAGAATTCTCACTTCTGTTTTACCACACTCAGAACACTGAGAATATTGGCAGAGCTGAATCATCTGGGAACAATTAGGGACAGGGAGAAGGAGAAGAAGCACACAGTAACTGGTGTACAGTACTCCATAGCTGGTTGCAAATATTTCTGTCTCTTGGATTCAACCAAGAGGCCTGCCCATGCATGAACCCTACAAGATGATTCACCCAAGAACTCCTCCCCCAACTAGCTGAAGCATGCTCTCAGCACCTCAAGCACCACTCTCCATTGACAGCATCCCATGGGTGCAATAAATAGCCTGCACAGATTCCAACAGACAGCACTGGAATCTCAAAAACAGGGTAGATATTAGCAGCCAGCTCAACTCTCCCAATTTAAGAGAAATTGTACAAACTTCTGCCCTTGAGAAGATAAACAGGAAATTCTCAGCACCAAGCCTGTTTGTGGGATTGATAGAAGACACAAAATACTAAAACTTGTCTCCTAAGATGGAGCAAGAAGAGTGAAGTGGGAGTATTCATAGAAAGTTCCAGGAGATCCCCAGAATCTCTAGCCAGACTCAACCATTGCCACTCAGTAAAGATTGGAGAGGGTGACTATTTCTTCAAATGTAAAAACAGTAAGAAAAAGTTTCAATTATTATAAAGAATCAAGAAAATATGATATCACCAAAGTAACAATATAAAGTTCTAATAGGTGACCTCAATGAAAAGAAAATATACAAGTTGCCTAGTAAAGAATTCAAAATAATCATTTTTTAAAAACTCAGTGAGCTACAAGAGAATACAGATTGACAACTAAGGAAAACAATGCATGAATAAAATAAATAAAAATTAGCAAACAGATAGAAACAATAAAAAAGGACCAAACAGAAATTGTGCAACTGAAGAACTCTAAGATTGAACTAAAATTTTCAAATGAGCTAAAAAAAGAATAGTAAACTTCAACTGCAGACTTTATTAAGCAGAATTAAAAAAATCAAAACCAGTAATTTAAAATTACACATTCAGTGAGGGGAAAAAAGAGGGAGAAAAGGGTTACAGGACTTATGAGATGCCATCAAGGAAAAAAAAAGCATTGCAGGAGTTTAAAAAGAATAGTGAAAGAGAAAATGATAGAACCTTTACTTAAAGAGATCACAACAAAAACCTTCAAAGTCTGATAAGGTTTCATGAAAACTTAAAGAACTTCAAGTAAGTTGAGAAATAAGAAGTCTTGACTGACACACATTAAAATCAAAGTATTAAGTCAGAAACAAAAAAAAATATGAAAGCAGTAAGACAAAAGTGACTCATCACATATAGTGGAAACTTCAGAAACTTCAGCAAATTTCTCAGCAAAAAAATGTGAAAGCCAGGAGATAGTGAGATTATATATTCAAAACTACTGAAAGAAAAAAGCTGCCAACTAAGGATAACTATACCCAACAAAGTAGTCCTTCAAAAGTAAAAGACATAAAGAAATTTTCAGACAACCAAAAGCTAAGGGGGTTTATTACCATTATATGTACCATGCATGAAATGCCAAAGGGTGTGCTTCAAATTGAAATAAAAGATACTAGTCAGCAACATGAAAGCATGAAAAGGAACAAAACTCACTGGTGAAGATAAGAATATAGTCAAGTCCAGAATGCTCTAATTGAAAAGATGGTGCACATGTAACTTTTAGTGCAAGTATAAAAGCTAAAAGACAAAAGTATTAAACATAACTATAACTACAATAATTTGTTAATAGATACACAATATTAAAAAGGTGTAAACAGTCAAATCAACAACATAAAATGTTGAGAGAGTGAAGTAAAAGTGTAAATTTTCTGTGTGTAATCAAAGTAATTATCAATTTAAAATATGCTTTTATAACTAAACAGTGTTTTATATTAGCCTCATAGAAACCATGCACACACACACACACACACACACACACGCACACACACACACACAAATCTGCAGTAAATATACAAAATATAAAGAGAAAGGTCTTAAAGTTCACCAAATAATTTTTTAAATAGTGATAGTAAGCCCTATCTATGAATAATTACTTTAAATATAAATTGATTAAATTCTCCAACCAAACCACAGATTGGTAAATTAATTACACAAAAAAAACAAGATCAAAGCTCTGTACAAGATATAATTTAAGGACAAACACAGACTAAAAGAGACAAAATTTTAAAAAAACCCATACAAAGGGTAACCCAAAGAAAGAAGGTGTGGTTATACTTATATCAGATAAAATAGACTTTAAATTTTTTTTTAAAACTGTCACAAGAGATAAAGGGAATTATATAATGATAAAAGGGTCAATACATCAAGAAAATATAATAATTTTAAATATATATGTACCCAATGTCAGAGCACCTAATACATAAAGCACATATTAATAAAAGAACTGAAGGAAGAAATAGATAGTAATGCAATAATATTAGGGGACTTCGATACCTCACTTTCAAAAATAGATATATCAATAAGAAAATATTGGACTATACTATAAACTAAATGGACATAATAGAAAAATATATAGTACATTCCATCCTGGAACAGATGAATAGATATTTTTCTGAGGTGCACATAGAATAGTCCCCAGTGGGCAACGCCCTCGGGTCCCCTCCCACTGTGGGAGGTTTTCTGTCCTGCTTTCTCAAAAAAAAAAAAAAAAAAGTCTCCAGCATAAGCTCATATGTTAAACCACAAAAAAGACAAAAAAATTAAGAACAATAAATCATTTTGAGGATTATTTCCACTGTAGTGACATGAAACCAGAAATCAACAAATGGAGAAAAGATGAAAAATCCATAAATATGTGGAAATTTAAAAACACATTCTGACAACCAGTTGGTCAAAGAAGAAAATCAAAAGAAAAATTTTAAAACATCTCGAGAAAAACAAAAATAGAAACAAAATTTACCAAATCTTACAGGATACAGTAAAAGCAATTCTAAGAGGAAAGTTTATAACGATAACTGCCAACATTATGAAAAAAGAAGGATCTCAAGTAAAATATTTAGTTTCACACCTCAAGGAACTAGAAAAAGAAGGCCAAACTAAGCTCAAAGTAACTAGAAACAAGAAAATAATAGGGATCAGTACAAAAATAAATGAAATAGAGATGTAAAAATAGTTGAAAAAAATCCAATTTTTAAAAATTTTTTAAACTTAACAAAAAAACCAATATTGGTAAACCTTTCTTTAGACTAAGAAAAATAGGGAAAACTCAAATAAATGTATTATAAATGAAAAAACATTACAACTAATATAACAGAACCTCAAAGAAACATAAGAGCTACTATGAACAAATATAAGCCAACAAATTAGATAACCAGAAGAAATAGACAAATTCCTAGACACATACAGCCTGCCAGGGCTGAAGTATGAAACAATAGAACATCTGAGCAGACCAAAAAAAGTAAGAAGATTTCATCAGTGGTCAACCCCCCCTCCCCCATAAAAAGAAACAAGCACAGGACTAGATGACTTTTTTAAAAGGGGGAACACTTGTACACTGTTGGTAGGATTATAAATTAGTTCAAGCTCTATGAAAAATAGCATAGAGATTAATTAAAGAGCTAAACTAGAAACACCATTCAATCCAGTAACCCCACTTCCAGCGATTTACCCAAAGAAAAAAGAAATAATTATATAAAAAAGACACCTGTACTTGTATGTTCATTACAGCACTATTCACAATAGCAAAATCATGAAAACAACCTTGTGGAAGAGGGCTTAAAAAGACATCTATAATGTCAAAAATTAGGCTAAGCATGTACTTAACCTTGCAGAGTTTTTTTAAAAAGTCCCCTTCCTGGAAACTGGCAACAGTACCTGCTGGCTAGGTTAAATTTTTTTAACAGCTTTTTTTTCAGTTCTGTGAATCCCGCTAGCATTGCTTTACAAGTACCTAGGCCTCCAGGATATTGCAGTTTGGCCCACTTGGAAAGTCCCAATGTGGTTTTGCACCATTTAAGCAAGCCCCTACAGCTAATGGGGGCCCCTTGCTGTGGGACTATCATGTCCAGCAGGCAAGTGGCCACCGGCCTGGCTCTTGGCTAATAAACCTCTCCTTTTTATAACTTGTACTTTTGGTGTTGGTGTCTGTGAATTAAGCGCTCGGTCCCTATTTCATTTGGAGGCTCGCCCGGGAGATCCAAGAGCTTAATCCCCAGCCCCATCACCAGCTGACCTTGTGGGTCTGCATACCCATGAACCTCAGTATTCATCGGGCCTGGTGAGTCTGTGGACTCGCAAATGACTGACTGTCATCTCTGGCAGACTCACAATGTCCCCAGAGCCCTCTGAGAGGTGAGTCAAGTTCCTGTTCTGTTTGTGCGCACTTCTGGTTGGACCCACAGGAAAGCCGTATGCAGCACTAATTTCTGGGTCCGAGGTCCCAGTGAGACATCACTGGGCCCTCCAGTATTGCCCTCGGGCAGTTAGGTCTGTTCAGTTTGAGTTATTATCTTTATTTGTTCAGTGTTAGTTACTGTTGTGTCTGTCATTGCTATTGATATTATGGGGCAGCAATGCTCTAAGCCTGACACCCCTCTACAACTGGTTTTGTGCCACTTCAAGGATTTCCAAGGAGCAGCACTGCAGTCAGGTTATCAGGTAAACCAAGGAAACTTAATCACCTTTTGTTCCCTCAAATGGCCCACATTTCCTAATTGCAGCTGGCCGCCGGAGGGGACCTTCAACCCTGCCATAGTGGGGAAGGTCTGATAGTTCATCTATCGATGCCACCTGGACCAGATCCCATACAAAACTGCCTGGTACCTCCTGGTAATGCAGCAGCCATCATGGATGAAGAAAGCCAAAAAGAAAGCTAATTCTTCTCGTGTTTTAGCCCTACAGGAAACTCCAAAAGCCGAACCTCCAGTCCTCCAGAGCCCACAGGAGGATGATGAAATTCCCCCACCCTACTCTACATCTGAGCAGGAACAGGGGGCCCACAAGGTTCTCAGCTCATCACTCTCCAGGAGTGGGTCTGTGTATCAGCACCTTTATCTGCCTCTTCCCCATGATTCTCCTGAGGGCCCAACTGCCCCTCATAAACCAACTAGCCCCAACTTTTGTTCGGGGAACTCAGAACCACAAACTTCCACAGTCCTCCCCTGAGACACGCCCCGGGACTAGATGCAGGAGGTTCGGGAGGCCAGCCCTTTATGGTTTATGTCCCTTTCTCTACTAGTGATCTTTGCAAATGGAAGCACCAAAATTCGGCATTCTCTGAAAAACCTCAGAGCCTCATAGACCTTTTAGAATCTATTTACTTCACCCACCAGTCCATTTAGGATGACTGCCAACAGCTCCTCCAAGCCCTTTTTACTGCGGAGGAAAGAGAGCGCATCCATCAGGAGGCAAGGAAATTGGTCCTGGGACTGGACAGCAGACCAGCAGAGCAGGACCATGTGGACCAGCCTAACTGGAACCTGAACACCAATCACAGTAGGGAGTGTCTCACCCCCTATCGCTGGATTCTATTGGGGGGTCTCCAGGCCACTGCCAGGTGGCCCACAAATTTGTCTAAGGTAAGTGAGGTAACTCAGGGCCCACAGGAATCTCCCACGGCTTTTCTGGAATGCCTTATGGAGGCCTATCAGATGTATACTCCCATAGACCCAGAGGCTCCAGAAAATCAGAGAGCTTTAGTTATAGCCTTTGTCTCCCAGTCAGCCCCTGATATAAGAAAGAAATTGCAGAAAATTGAAGGATTTGAAGGGAAAAGTTTATCAGAATTAACTGAGGTAGCCCAGAAGATCTATAATAGCAGGGACTCGCTTGAAAACCAACAAACCAAAAAGATGGCCAAAATAGTAGCAGCAGCTTTACAGGAAGTTAAACCCAAGTAGTCAACAGGGAAAGAGGAACCAGCACCGGGTGTAAAATCAATGCACCTACTGTAAAAAAATTGGGCACTGGGTAAAAGACTGTCCAGACAGGTCACCCTGACCACAAGAGTGCCCTCTGGGGGGGTGCCCACTGAAATCTACTCTTGTGTTTCAATTACAAACTGACTGACAGAGCCAGGGCTCTATCAATTCCCTCCCAGAGCCCAAGGCGAAACTTACGGTTGGGGGAAGCCCTGTCCACTTCTTAGTGAACACGGGGGCTGAGCATTCAGTCCTCCAAAAGTAAAATGGCCTGCTTCAGAATAAGCATCCCTTGGTTCAGGGGGCAACCGGGACTCAATTATACCCCTGGACCACTGAAAGAACAATAAATTTGGGAAAAGGGGAAGTAACTCATTCATTCCTAGTAATGCCAGACTGCCCATAACCACTCCTGGGACGTGACCTCTTACACAAGCTTAAAGCCAACATAGATTTTGAGGAAACTATGGCAGCAGTAAGCCTAAACCCACCTGGGGCATCAAAAATTCTTGTTACTGTTCCCCTAAGTGAGAAATACGTGTTAACAGAAGGTGGGGCCCCTCTTGACTCTTCAGATGCCATACTGCTGGCCCAGCTACAGACTGAGTTTCCCCAACTCTGGGCCAAATTAAACTCCCCTGGGCTGGCATCCCATCAACTGCCAGTCATTGTACATCTCAAAAGTCAAGCAATGCCCATTAGGGTAAAACAGTACCCTATGTCTCCAGAGGCCAGAAAAGGCATAGCAATCCACAACCAGCATCTCTGGGAAGCTGAAATCCTAGTGCCGTGCCACTCATCCTGGAACACCCCACTTCTTCCTGTCAAAAAGGCGGGCACAGGAAACTACCACCCTGTCCAGGACCTCAGGGAGGTCAACAGGTGAGTGGAGGATATCCATCCCACAGTCCCCAACCCACAGACCCCAGTTCTCAGAGGATTCACTCCAGATAGGCAGGTATACACTGTCCTGGACCTTAAGGATGCCTTCTTCAACATCCCATTGGCTAAGCAGAGCCAACCCTTGTTTGCCTTTGAATGGACAGATCCTGAAAAAGGGGGAAATGGCCAGTTAACCTGGACATGACTCCCACAAGGATTTAAAAACTCTCCCACACTGTTCGATGAAGTTCTCCGCCAAGACCTCGGAGATTTCCAGCAACAGCATCCTGAAGTGACTCTGCTACAGTATGTAGATTATCTGTTAATCGTAGCTACATCAGAAGGTAAGTACCTGCATGCCACCAGGCACCTGCTTAAAGAAATTCAGACTCTGGGGTATTGGGTGTCAGCAAAAAAGGTTCAGCTCTGTGTAACTATAGCCACATTCCTTGGGTATAACCTCAAAGAGGTAAAAGATCCCTGAATGCCCACCGCATTTGGGCTATAGCAGGCATCCCAGACCCAAGAAGCAAAAGGCAGGTCCGAGAATTCTTGGGAGCTATAGGATACTGCTGACTATAGATCCCTAAGTTTGCTGAACTCGCAAAACCCCTCTATGAAATAACCAAGGGACCAGAGGCTAATTTTAAATGGACACCAGATGGGGACAAAGCTTTCCAAGCCCTTAAAAATGCCCTGGTCTCAGCTCTGGTCCTGGCTTTGCCGGATATTGCAAAACTTTTCCACCTTTATGTGGATGAAAGATGAGGTGTCGCCTGGGGGGTCCTAACCCAAAAGCTTGGCCCATGGAACAGGCCGGTCGCCTACCTGTCAAAAAAACTGAACCCGGTAGTCTCAGGTTAGTGCCCTGCTTGCAGGTTATAGCAGCCATTGCCATGTTAGTAAAGGACTCAGACAAACTAATATTGGGGTAGAATCTGTCACGGCCATGCATGTAGTGGAGTCTTTATTCCGAGGGGCCCCTAACAAATGGATGTCAAACACCCGAATAACTCATTATCAAGCGTTCCTTTTAGATCAACCCTGCATCAAGTTTCAGCATACCCCCAGCTTAAACCCCACAACTTTACTACTGGAAAAAGTCCCACGGGGCCACCACATTGTTGTTATGAAACAACTGAGTTCCAGAAGCTGTGCTGGGATCTAGCCAATGTCCCAAGAACAAACCCCGTCCTAATGCTTTTCTCGGATGGCAGCAGTTTCATCCAGAATGGGGTAAAGTATGCAGGGGCAGTGGTGGTCACTCTACAGAGAACTATTTGGGCTAAGCCTCTTCTGCAGGGAACATCGGCCCAAAAAGCAGAACTGATTGCCCTAACCGAGGCCCTAAAAGCAGGTGAAGAAAAAGTTGTCGATATCTACACTGACAGCAGGTATGTATTTGCAACTGCACATGTTCATGGGACAATTTACATGGAGCGGGGACTACTTACTGCAGAGGGGAAAACTATTTTTAAAAAGCGGAGGTCTTAGACCTCCTGGCAGCAATATGGGCCCCCAAACAAGTCGCCATCATCCATTGCCTGGGCCACCAAAAAGGAAACTCAAAAGAGACAATAGAAAATAGAAAAACAGATCAAGCAGCCAGAGAAGCTGCTTACCGCAAAACCACCTGCCTACTGGCGCTGCCTCCTCCAGTTCTATGTGAGTCAGCAAAATATACAGAAGAGGACCTCCTAGCTGCACAAAAATTGTAGACAACCTCAAACCCAGACAGATGGCTTCAACTTCAGGACGGCAGAACCTTCCTCCCTTGAGTCCTGGAACAACAAATCCTAAGGCAGCTCCATGAAGGTACTCATTTGGGAAGGACAAAACTAACCGAACTTATAAGAAAAGAATTCTACCTCCCTCATCTGGACCAGTTTGCCCAGGAGTTCATTCAAGGTTGCATGTCATGCCAGCAGACTAATGATGCTAAGATCAGTGTATCCACCCAAGGGGTCTGAGATAGGGGACTAACCCTCAGGAGACATTGGGAAATAGACTTTACAGAAGTCAAACCTGGGCAATATAGATATAAATACCTATTGGTCTTGGTAGACACCTTCTCGGGATGGGTCGAGGCATTTCCTACAAAAACTGAAACTGCTTCTGTAATAGTAAAGAAACTCTTAAATGATATCATACCAAGATATGGTCTACCTATCTCAATAGACTCAGATAATAGCCCAGCATTTATTTCTAAACTTACTGAAGGTATTACAAAAACCTTGAGGATAAATTGGAACTTACATTGTACTTATCATCCCCAGAGTTCAGGACAGGTACAAAGAATAAATCGGACACTTTAAAAGACCTTGACCAAATTAACCCTGGAGACCGGCAAAGGTGGGGTAACACTCCTTCCCTATGCCCTCTTAAGGGCCAGGTGTACCACCTACATCAAGGGTCTAGCCCCCCTTCGAAATTCTGTTTGGACTGCCCCCACCATTACTTCCAAAAATTGGGCTGGAAAAAGCACTAGAACTGTCTAACCATAGTTTGCTTCAGTCACTGCAGACTCTTCAAAGAGTTCAGCAAGCTGTCCCTGAGACCGTGCAGGCAGCCTTCTGGAAACTGGTTCCAGAACATCCACACCCATTCCAGCCCGGTGACCAGGTCTGGATAAAATGGCACAAAACAGAGACTCTCCCCCCAAGGTGGAAAGGGCCCCACATAGTAAGCCCTACTACTCCTACAACTGTCAAAGTCAGTGGTGTCCACCCCTGGATTCATCATTCACAAGTAAAGGCAGCCAACACTGCACCCCTGAAAACATGGAAAGTCATCAAACCAGCTACTGGAGAAGATCCTCTAAAAAATAAGACTTTTGCGGGCCCTGGTATCTTAATCATATTCCTTGCATACTTTCCCCAGCTTGAGGCCTATTGGCCTAACCCGTGTAATCCCTATACTTCAGGGAACTATTCCTGGGAACTGAGAAATACTGTCACTGGGACCATAATCGCCACCTACAGAGGAAGCAAGCAGCCTGTTTTTAATTTTGACCTTTGTAAATTATGGCCAGGTCTAATCCTCGGGGGCACACACACTGACGAATGCAGCACTTTAGCTTATGAAAAAGGACTTAAATCTGTTGGGTTTTTTGCTTACCCGGCATCGGGACCAGCCTATTGCCACAAAGCAGGACAATACCACTGTGCTGCATGGGGGTGCGAAACTATTGCTCCTTGGAAAAACCAAGACCCATACATAAGCCTACACAGAAAAAAGCCTGCTCCCCAATGCAGCCTAATACAAACATGCAACCCACTTAAACTCACTATAATACTTTGAGATGCCCTCAGCATCCCCCAGGTATGGGAAATGGGTAAAACGTGGGGGCTCAGAATGTATTCTAAAGGACCTGACCCTAGCATGCTGTTTACTATTCAAAGACAGGCCATCCCCCACACCCTAAATCCTATGAGTCCCAACAGCAATTTGATTCTCCAAAAACCTGAACCTTCTGAATGCCCCCCAACCCAACTGCCCGAGGCATCTGGTTCTACCTACCCTACAATTTCAGGGGCAGGTCCCACTCCCCTACCCACCACATTAGCGCCCGGAAATGAAAATCATTTCCTCCCTATGCTATCCACTGTTTACCAGTTTGCAAATGCCACTCGTCCTGAAGTAACAAAAGACTGCTGGCTATACCTAGACCCTGGACCCCCTTATTACATAGGAATTGCAGTGATCTCCTCAATAGGCAACACCAAAAAACATGTATGCATTCTTGACCTCACTACAGCTCAGTCCTTAGGACTATGTCCCTGGGGACAGAACTCAGCCCTTACTCTGGGAAATCTTCAAGGACGTGGATCTTGCCTTTATTCTCCCTCTTATAATATAAGTAATTCTCCCTACCAAATGTCATGAGATACCACCTCTGTAATAAGTATCCCCAATACAAAAACCTCTAAAGACCTCCACATGGCTGTTGCACCCCGCACCACCTGGTTTGCTTGAATGCAAGGTGTAACACTCTGTATTGCTTTAGAATACTTCAGGGACACCGCAGAAATCTGTGTCTTAGTGCATATACTACTCCAGGTATATATCTATGAAGGAACGGAGGGACGAGAACACCTTGGACTCTCAGGCATGGGTCAATCCAAGCAGGTCCCCATATTAGTGCCCCTCCTCATTAGCCTAGGAATTTCGGGGGCCACAGCAATAAGTACAGCTTCTCTTGTCATTGGGGACCAAAACCTCAAAGAGCTAAGTAAACATGTTGATAAGGACCTAGGACTCCTGAAGTCGGGCATAACCCGTCTAGAGCAGCAAGTTAATTCCTTAGCTAAGGTCGTGCTCCAAAACAGGAGGGGACTTGATCTCTTCTTCATGAAGCAGGGAGGGTTATGCATGGCCCTGGGAAAAACGTGCTGTTTCTATCCAAACCAATCCAGGGTCATCCAAGACACTCTTGCCCTGGTAAGAGACAATCTAAAACAAAGAGAGCTGCAAATACAAGCCTCAGAAAATTGGTATCAGTCCCTCTTCTCTTGGTCCCCCTGGCTCACAACCCTGATCTCGGCAGTGGTGGGGCTTCTCCTCCTGCTCCTAATAGGTATAACAGTAGGGCCTTGTTTAGTTAAAAACCTCTTTGGTTATGTTAAAAATAGTGGATCATGTATAAAATTAATGGTCCTCAGAACTCAATATAATCCCCAATATAGTGTAACAAAGAGTCAATGATTTGACTCCAGGAACAACTGAAATGGGGGAATGTGGAAGGGGGCTTAAAAAGACATCTACAACGTCAAAAATTAGGCTAAGCATGTACTCAACCTTTGCACAGTTAAAAAAAAAAGTTCCCTTCCTGGAAACTGGCAACAGCACCTGCTGGAAAGGTTAAACTGTTTAATAGCTTTTTTTTTTTCCACTTCTGTGAACCCCACTAGCATTGCTTGAAAAGTACCTAGGCCTCCAGGATGTTGCGGTTTGGCCCACTTGGAAAGTCCCAATGTGGTTTTGCCCCATTTAAGCAATTCCTACAGCTAATGGGGGCCCCTTGCTGTGGGACTGTCATGTTCAGCAGGCAAGTGGCCGCCAGCCTGGCTCTTGGCTAATAAACCTGTCCTTTTTATAACTTGTACTTTTGGTGTTGGTGTCTGTGAGTTAAGCGCTCAGTCCCTATTTCAACCTAAGTGCCCACCAATAATTAACGGGATAAAGAAAATGTGGTATATATATACACCATGAAATACTATGCAGCCATAAAAAAAGAATAAAATCATGTCCTTTGCAACAACATGGATAGAGCTGGAGATCATCATCTTAAAGAATTGACTCAGAGACAGAAAACCAAACACTTCATTGTCTTACTCATGTGGGAGCCAATAGGTCACAAAGATGGAAATAATAGACACTGGGGAGACCAGTAAGTGGGGGAGGGGAGGAAAGTATGGGTTTCAGAAACTACCTACGAGGCACAATGTTCACTATTTGGGAATAGGCCACTTGAGACCCAATCCCCACCACTACACAATACATCCATGTAAAGAACATACATGTATACTCCTGGATCTAAAACTTTTTTTTTTTAGTTGGAATGTCAGGCTGGAGGGCAGTGCCACACTCACAGCCACCACAGCCTCAACCTGCTGGGCTCAGGCGATCCTTCCTTCTACCTCAGCCTTCCAAGTAGCTGGAACTACAGGTACACACCACCAACCCTAGCTAATTTTTTTATTTATTGTAGTGATGAGGTCTCCCCAAGTTGCCCAGGCTGGTCTCAAACCCATGGGTTCAAGCAATCCTCTCCCCTTGGCCTCCCAAAGTGCTGGGATTATAGGAGCGAGTCACCACGCCCAGCTGAATCTAAAACTTTAAAAAATAAATGATTTTTTTTTTTAAAAACCACAAGAGTCAGGTGTTAGCAAGGATGTAGAGTAAAAGGAACACTTATACACTGTTGATGGGAATGTAATTTACTACAACCCTTATGGAAAACAATATAGAGTTTCCTCTGAAAATTAGAATTAGAACTACCATATGATCTGGCAATCTTACTTTAGATTATTTAGCCAAAAGACATTAAATCAGGATTTCTAAGAGATATCTTCACTCCCACATTCAATATAACATTTTTCACAATATCCACACTGCTAAAAAACCTAAATGTCTATCAATGGATGAATGAATAAAGAAAATAAGTGAAATAAGCCAGACACAGAAAGACAAATACTTTATAATCTCACTTATAAGGGAGTGGGAAATGAGGAGGTAATGTTCAAATGGTACAAAGTTTCAGTTATATAGGATAAGTAAGCTTTGGAGATATGCTATACTGCATAATGGCTATAGTTAATACTGTATTACATACTTAAAATTTGCTGAAAAAGCAGCTCTTATATTGTGTTCTTACCATAAAATTAGAATAACAAAGGGTGAAGAAACTTTGAAAGGTGATGGATAAACATGTTTATAGCCTTGATGGTGATGATGGCTTCAAGGATATTTACATATCCCAAACTCACTGAGATGTATACCTTAAATTTTTGCAATATTTTACATGTCAATTATACTTTAAAAAGTAGCTAAAAAGCATATAAAATAGTAAAATTGCGTAGTACTAAAACATGAAGAGAGAGAAACATCAATATAACAGATAAGAAAGTTCAGGAATAGATCCAAATATATCACAGGGTTTATTATATGTGATTATGGCGATATTACAGTCACAGAGCATAGGTAAATTATGCACCAAACAGTATGGAAATAATGTCAACACCTTGGGTGAGGTAGAACAACTTGAAACAACTCACACCGAACATAAAAACAAATTCTAAATGGCTCAATGATTTAAATGAAAACTTAAAGACAATAAAACAAAAAATAGTTCATTTTTTTAAATATCTGGAGTAAAGAAGGCCTTTATGAATATGACACAAAACACAAGATATATTGGCTACATAAAAGTCTAAGTTTTCTGCATGGCAATAATAATATTAATTAAGTAAAATAATTAATAATGAGAAATGAATATAAATTCTTATAAAGAAGGGTACTTAACTCAAAATATCAATTTAAAAACAGAACACTTTTTAAGAGGGTAACATAAAATTAAAAATTTACGCTTTTTCAAAATATGAAAAGATGTCCAGCCTGGTTCATATGAAAAAAAGATAAACAAAACTAAGATAAATTATTTTCTGTCTATCATTAATGACAAAGTTTAATAAAAGTTTTTAACATTCTGATAGAATTTGGAGAAACAGTCACTAGATTTGGGAGCAGTGATGTAAATTGGTAGAGCCTCTCCCAGGAGAGTGGCTGGGAAATAACTATCAAAATTGACTATGTTCTGGTTACAGAGAATGGAATTATAGTCATTCTGGAGACTTGGAAGATTGAGAGGTTGGGAGAACAGAAGAGGAGTATAGTATGAAAAATTGCTTTATAGGTATAAAGTACACAATCCAGGTGATGGTTACACTACAAGCCCAGACTTCACCAGACACTATATTCATACAACAAAATTGCACTTACACTCCAAGTATTTAAAAATAAAGAAAAAGCCGGGCTCAGTGGCTCAGCCTGTAATCCGGCACCTTTGGGAGGCTGAGATGAGTGGATTGCCTGAGCCCGTGGGTTCGAGACCTGCCTGGGCAGGCGAGACCTCATCTCTACAATAAATCAAAAATTAGCCGGGCGTGGTAGCGCGCCTGTAATTCCGGCTACTCGGAAGGCTATGGCGGAAGGATCACCGGAGTCCAGCAGGTCTGGGCTGCGGTGGCCGGGAGCAGTCACTGCACTCCAGTCTGGACGACAGAGTGAGACTCCAACTCAAAAAAAAGAAAAAGGAAAAATGTATCATGTTCATACCCTTTACTCAGAGATTCTTCTTCAGAAAATCTTTTAATCTTACAGATATATTCACACTTATTTGGAATATTATTTATAACAACATTGTATCAGTAAAAAAATTGAAAACAATCTAAATACCTGCCATTGGGGGGAGAGTCTGATTAAAGCAATTAATGAATGCAACTGTTTGATAAAATATAATAAAACCATTTAAAAGAGTGAGGCTTCTCTTTCCAAACTATAGAAGGCAGATCACCCAGAAATACTAAATGAAATGCAAGCTGAACAATGACTGATACATTGCTTTAGATGAGGAGAGAAATAAGGCACGTAAATATAATATATTTGCAAATGCAATGCAAGACTTATACCTGGAAAAATAACAACTTGTAACTGTGGTGATATGCAGGGAAGGAGAATGGAGATTGGAAAGTATGAGACGGAGGTGAAAATGGTTTTCACTCTATACACTTTTGTACTTCTGAATTTTTTTTTAATTCATCCCCCATCCCCCCAAAAAAGTAGAAGGAAAGGAAGCAGGAAGGAAGGAAAAAATAATAGAGAAAGAAAGGGAGGGAGGAAGAGAAAAAGGGAGGAAGGAAATAAAATTAAAAACAATTTGTCAATAGCAGACAATTCTCAAAAATGAAAGCAAAAGGTCCCTGATGGCATTAACACAAACATTTAGTTCCCTCTGGAAAGCTTAACTTTGGTTCAGCCGAAAATAACTAGTGAATACTGTTTCTCCAATTAAATTTGAGCCCCTGGAACCACAGATTCTCAAGAGAGTGAGAATTAATCTCTTATGCCTTAGCTATAAAATCGCTGATGAGGGTAAACCAAAAAGACAGACCTTGTTTAGCAATGAACCTACATCAGATGCAGAAAGAGAGTCTGGAGGCAACTTCAAAGTACATAAAACAAAGCAAACAACATTTTTCAAAATCCTCAATGTGTCATGTCAGTGAGAGCTGGAAATGGTAGAGCAAAAGGTCAACTACAGTCCCAGCACTGATTCACCCCCAAGGCCAGAAGGAGTCACTTTATCCCTGGCAATATGCTAGAAATAAAGCGAGGGATGTGAATCGGATGGAATGTTGCCTGAGAAAAGATATAAATGAATAAATCATTGAATGAATCAATCACTTGACTGACCAATCAACCAACCGATATAATATGCCTTTAATATATTATTTGCACTGTTACAGTCATTTGATGAGCACATATTCAAACCTGACTCTGTGCTAGGAAGTTTACATAAATTTGCTCACTTGAACCTCTCTTCACTGCAAATAGGCTTTACTTTTTCCTCTTTTTCATTTTTCTTAACTCTTTATTATGAAATACTTATAGATTCACAGGAAGTTTTGAAGATAATAGGGAGGACCCCCATGTGTCCTTCATCCAGTTTTCACCCAGTAGTTCAATCTTACATAATTATACTACAATATCACCATAGGATTTTGATATTGGGGCAATTGTATGTATAGTTCTGTGTCATTTCATGCATGTGCAGACTTGTGTAACTGTCACTACAATTAAAACACAGACGTATTTGATCTCAGATTCTACAGATTTCCTTTGTGCTGTCTCCCCTCCTAGTCACACCATGCTTTTCGACCCTCCACTCCAGCCCCTGGTAATTATAGAGATATCCTCCTTCTCTATAATTTTGTCACTTTTAGAATGTCATGCAAATGGAGTCATACAGTATATGACCTTTTGAAATTAGCTTTTTAAAACTCAGAATAATGCCCTGGAGATCCATTCAAGTTGCTGCATGCATCGGTAGCTTATTCCCCTTTATTGTGATTAATATTCCACAGTGTGGATGTACCACAATCTGTTTAACCACTCACCTATTATATAGTATTTTGTTGTTGATAGTTGGGGTTGATTCCAAATGAAAAACTGGGTTTTAAGGTTTTTTACAAAACTTTTTTTTTTTTGCAAAACCACCGAACTATTTTCCAGTGTAACTGAACCATTTTAAATTTTTACCAGCAATGTGTATGAGATTCAGTTACTCTACGTCTTGTCAACGTTTGGTATTGTCACTATTTTTGTTAGCCGTTCTGTAGTGATATCTAATCATGTGTAGTGTGGTGATATCTCATCCTTGTATTATTTTGCATTTCCCTAATGGCTAATGATGTTGGATGATTTTCATGTGCTTATTTGCCACCCATATATCCGTTTTTGGTGAAATGTCTGTTCACATCTTTCATGCATTTTCTAATTTGGTTTTTTTTTTATTTTGAGTTTGAGAGTTCTCTAAACATTCTATATATATGTCCTTTGTCAGATATGTGGTTTGAAAATATTTTCTTCCAGTCTGTAACATGCTTTTTCATCCTCTTAACTGGGCCTTTAATGGAGCAGAGTTTTAATTTTCACGAGGTCCATTTTATTGATTTTGGTGTGGGCGGGGAGGATTGTGCTTTTGATATCATGTCTAAAAACTCTTCACAAAGACCTACAGTGAAATTTTTGTCCTAAAGATTTTGTCTGATATTACTCTCTAAAACTCTTATAACTGGATAGTTTACAGTTGAAGTCATTATTCATTTTGAATTTTTTAATATAAAGTGTGAGGTTTAGAGGGAGATTTATTTTTTTGTTGCCTATGAATACCTAATTGTTCCAGCATCATTTATTTAAAAGAGTGTTTTTCTTCCATTGAATTGTTTTTGCACCTTTTCCAAAATCAAATGGCTGTACTTGTGTCCATCTATCTGTGGTTTCACTATTTTGCTTCATATTTGTGTTTGTCTTCCCATTAAAATCACAGTGTTAATTACTGTATGTATATATATATACATATATATACATACAGTATACATATATATACATATATATAAAATAAATCTTGATATTAGGTGAAGTGATTAATCTCTATTCTTTTTCAGAATTACATTAGCTATTCTAGCTTCTTTGCTTTTGACATAAATTTTAAAATACTTTGTCCACATATTAAAAAATAATGATAGGATTTTTATAGGTATTGTATTAAACCTGCGTGTCAATTTGAGGAGAAATGGCATTTTACTGTATTATACCTTCTAATCCATAAATACATTTCATATATAAATAAATATTTTTTAATATATATATTTGGATCTTCTTTGATTTCTTACATCTGTGTATTTTAATTTTCAATATCGAGCACTATATTGGTTTTGTTAGAATTATACTAACCTGTGTCATTTTTTGAGTGATTATAAATGATGTACTTATTCCAGTTCCTACATGTTCATTAATTGATTATTTGTCAACTGTCTTTGTTTTCTGTGTCTTTGTTGGTTCTAGAAGTTTTCGATGGATTCTTGGGATCTTCTACATAAACCCTCATGTCATCTAAATGACAATTTCATTTCTTCCTTTCTGATCTTTTATTCTTATTCTTCCTTTTACACTGACTAGAAGTTCCCAGATTGTGTTGAATAGCACTGAGGAGAGTGAGTATTCTTGCCTGTTCCCAATTTTAGGAGCAATCATTCCATCTGTAATCATTAAATAAGATGTTCACGAAAAGATTTTTTGATGTTTTATGATTTTTTTTCCATCAAGTTGAGGAAGTTGTCCTCTTTTTCTGGTTTTCTGGGTTTTTTAAATTATGAATAGATGTTTAATTTTGTCAAATTCCTTTAGTTCATTAATGTATGTGAGCCTATGATTTTTCTCCTGTAGACCTGTAATACACCCAGTTGATCATTGTGTACAATTTTATCCATATAGCTGAATCCTATTTGCTGATATTTTGTTAAAGATTTTTACATTTATATTTGTAAAAGACATTAGGCTATAATTTTCTTTTCTGTATGCTATGCTTATTTGCCTGTATTAATAGAGTAATACTGGATTCATAGAATAAGTTAGGAAGTATTCTTTCCATACCTATTTTCTGAAATTGTATAGAATTGATGTTAATTCTTCCTTAAACATTTAGTGAACTCTCTGGTGAGTTTTTTAGATGAAAGTTTTTAAATTATAAATTCTATTTTCTTAATGGCTATAGGGCTAATTAAGATTATCAGTTTCATATTGGTTAGTTAGAGTAGTTTGTACTTTTCAAAAAATGAATTAATTTCATCTCAGTTGTCAGATGCATGTATGTAGAGTGTTCATAGTATTTTCCTATTATCTTTTTTCTGTCTGCGGGGTCTGTAATGATACTCCATTTATCCTGATTTATTAATTTGTATCTTCTCCCTTTTATTTCTGTCAGATCTAGAGATCTTTAATTTTATTAGTTTTTTGAAGAATCAGCTTTGTGTTATAGAGTTTTTTTTTCCTGTTGTTTTATGTTTTCAATTTCATTGAATTCTGCTCTTAGATCTATTATTTACTTTCTTCTACTTGGTTTGGGTTTATTTTGTTCTTCTTTTTCAATTTTTAGATCATTAATTTGAATCTTAGATTATTAATTTGAAGACCTTTTTTGCTTATTTTTTTGAAAGCACTTAGTACTATAAGTTTCCCACCTAAACACTGAGTTAGCTACACCCCGTACATTTGAAGTATTGTATTTTGATTCATTTTAATATTTTTTTATTTCCCTCTTGACTTTCTCTTTTACCCAAGGATTATTTATAAATGTGTTGTTTTGTTTCCAACTTTCTGGAAAGTTTTCTGTTACATTTTTGTTATTTGATGTTTTCCTCACTTCCATGGTGTTTAGGAAGAAACACGGTATGATTTCCAGTTCTTTAAATGTATACAGATCTTCTTGGCCCAGGATATAGCCTATCTATATATAGTCTACTCTGTAAGTGTTAAGAAAATGTCTATTTCACCTATGTGACAGGAAATGTTTTATAAATGTCAATAGATCCTATTGGTTGGTGGTATTGTTGAGTTTGTCTATATCCTTTCTGACTTTCTGTCAAGTTGTTCTATAAATTTCTGAGAAAGGAGTATTAAATTCTCCAATTATAATTGTGAATTTGTCTTTACCTTTATTCAGTTTGGTCAGATTTTTCCTTAACATATATTGCAGTTCAGTGGATCAGTGCCTACACATTTAGAATTGCTATTTCTTCTTGATGAGTTAACACTTTTATCACTATGTAATGTCCTTCTCCGTCCATAGTAATAATCTTTGCTGTGAACTCTACTTTATCTAATATTAATCTAACCACACTTTCATTCTTTGTATTAATATTTGCATGGAATATTATTCCTTTCTTTTATTTTAAATCTACATATATCATTGTATATCATTGTATTTGAAGTGAATTTCTTGTACACAGCATATAATTGCATCATGTTTTTTCTATCCACTCTGCCATACTCTTTCTTTTAATTACTATTAAATGAAAGAAACATAAAACATCAGGAGACTAAGAAAATAGAAAGAGTAAAAATATGGACATATATATATATATATACAACAGACTCTCTTCCTCTTGAGTTTTTTACATTACTTTTGAGAGTAGAAGCAAAAATTCTAGCACTGTCTAATGTGATTCTCAATGTACATGAAGAAAATATTTAAGACACATATAAGTGGGAGTGGGAGATAGTAAAGAAATGAAAAGTAAGGTTTCACATTTCATGCAAATGTATGTATATATATACAGACATACCTTGTAGATGTCTGTATCTCTACAGACATATCTTGGAGATATAGAGTATTTAGTTTCAGATCACCACAATAAAGTGAATGTAGCCATAAAGTTAGTCACACAAATGTTGTTTTCCCAGTGCATATAAAAGTTATGCTTATACTACATTGTGGTCAATAAGTGTGCAATAAAATTGTCTAAAAAGAGTACATACCTTAATTTAAAAATACTTTATTTCTAAAAACTGCTGACATGAAGTGAGCACAAGTTGTTGGAAAAATGGTGCCTGTACACTTACTCAATACTGATTTGCCACAAACCTTAAGTTCATAAAAGATGCAATATCTGTGAACATAATAATGCATAGCATAATAAAGAAGACATGTCTGCATAATGCAACACCTAGAGCAGTCACTAAAAAAGTCACACAAAGATATCTAGTAAAAATACTATATTAAAAAAACCACTACAGTTGAACCAAGATGGAATTCTAAAAAGAAATTCAAGTAACCCACAGATAAATATGAAAAAGAAACCAGAAAAACAAAAAAGAAAACAGTTAATAAAATGGCAGACTTAGCTTTAGCAGATCAATGACTGCATAAAATGCAAATGGTCTTCTTCATTTTTAAAGTAAACGGACCATGAATTCCCATTGTAAAAGTGAAAGTTAAAGTTCAGAAGCTTATAACTTTCGAAAACGATGTTCTCTTTCACCTAAAGCCATACCTATGAATACCTACTATGTAAGAGTGTGCACTCTTCCTGAAATTTTCTATGAATAAATAAAGAGAATGAAAACAAGAGTCAATAGGAGAGCTTAGTTTTTAAAAGTGTCCACATTCTACATATTATTTTACAACTTGCTTTTATTTTCGATCATATGACATGCGCAGCTCTCCAAAGGAAAATACATATGTTTATCTCACTGTTTTTAGACTGTGTATTAATAATTAATTTGAATCTACTGAAATTTGTAAAACCCTATTGCCATATTTTCTTATTAGAAAGTGTTAACCTGTTTTTAATACAAGTTGCCTAGCATTATATTGCAAGACACATAATACACGTATTACTGGTATTATAAACCAGTTAATGAGCCTGATTAACTTTAGGTAAGTTCTGTCATTTCTCATTTTACAGAAGTAACTGAGGCTAAAAGTATTTGCATCCTTTTTTCTTTTAACTTGTGGGACAAGAATTCAAACCCAGGGCTACCTCTTTCCTTTCCACTGTACAATGCTGGATGTAAATGAAGCCTGAGATAGCCAGCACTGTGTATGCATTAAGCATGTTTAAAATACGTGACTATTTGGTCATTTCCTTTGCAGCATTCATTTGATTAGAAAACATTTCCATCATGGGGGGGGTAGTGGGGTTTGTACTAGTTCCCTTAGTTCTTGAAAGTGTCCCAATAATGTTCTATTATTTTATTTCAACCCAGAATGATTAAAGTCAAACTGATATGGCAAATATCATTGTTCTATCAAGATTCTAGTGTTAAGTGCACCCCTGATCTATTTAAACCTCCTCTAACTGTCCTAAAGAATGGAAGCCTTCTTGAAAGGACTACGTTTCAATCATTTTATAGCAAATTCCTCCAGGAAGGAATGTGTACTCTTATTGCAGCTCAGTCCTCACTAAATGTTCCATTGACAAGAAGTGTTTCTTGTTTGGTTACTACAGAGGTATCTCACTGTGCTTATTCTCAAGTTATTGGAAAGACCCAGAAAAGCCTATATCAACAGGCTTAGTTAGCTATATTCCCTCCACTAAACACACATTCTTACTGACCATTTTATCAATGTACATACAGATCTACTTACAGTTATTGATATCAGAGCAAAGGAGCACTCTATTGATGTATTGGAAGTGTGGTTTTTTAGCTCTATAAGAAATTTATGTTACTGAACAGTGTTTATAATGTATAAAATTATATAAAGAATAATACAAAACCACATATTTAGCCATGATATAATACAAAATACAAATAGACAATATTTTTTATTTTCTTTATGTATCATTCAATATAATTACATTTTCATTTATCCCCCATGAAAGTAAAAATTTTCCTAAAATATATATAGTTAACTTTTATTTTATCTATATATTTTACATATGTATATACTATATATTTTATATATTTATATTATATATATACATCATACATTATATGCATAATGTGCTTTGGGAGAGTTTTTCTGCAAAAATGTTTCTTCTCACTTTTAGTTTCTGCTTCCTTTGGTCTTTTGTTCTTTCTTTTTCAGATAACGGGTAAGTCTTATTTGTCTGCTTATGTTGATGAGTGAAAGAAGTTCTGAGTTCTTAGGTGAGCTACTAATAATGTGATTGGTCATACATTGCTTCTTAGAAGGATCTCAAACAATCCTCATGCATTTAATATCCCTTTCAGCCCTCTTGTAATATACCTGTTGATATCAGTTTCTGAGACTTTTGAGGATTCTGCAATATTAACCTAGTTGATTCTCAACTTTCCCCATTGCTTACTCTGGATTCAGTCTTCCTAAGTCTGATACATCAGCTATCATTCGTCCATCAACTTTCCAGTTAAAAAATTGTACTACTATGATATCATTGTACATGCATGCCTTTGAATTTTTTATTGTGATATGTGACTGCAATAACTGTTGGTTTAAAATCAAAGACTTACTGGTTTAATAAATAAATCTCAGTGACTTTTCACAGTAGAAGTTTCAGTCATATAAAAACCAATGGAGGAAAGGTGTTGCTGGCTGGGGGACTCTGATCCACACAGTTATTCAAGAATCCAACTGAAGAAGACTACCATAAACAACATGGTAGGACTGCCAAACTTAGCAAATAAAAGTATAAGATGTTCAGTTAGATTTGAATTTCAGATGAGCAGCAAGTAATTTGTTAGTATAAGTATTTCTCATGCAATATATATATCACACATTCTTTTTAAAAATCCATTGTTTGTTTCATTTCAAATGTAACTGGATGTTCTGTATTTCATCTGGCAATCCAAACATGTGACTTGCAAAACTTCCCTGATTGTCAACACTCAGCCAACAGATAAGAAAGAATGAATATAAGAATTCACATGGTTGCATTTTACAGGGGGCCGAGATGGGAGGGGGAGGAGGTAGTATATATTACTTTTGCTATGAAAATTAGCAGAACATGGTATCATGACCACACATAAACAAGTTTGGTTGAAACTGTTGTCTAGTTCTGCCAAAAGACAAGACAACTTTATTGATGGGAAGCAAGCCAATTTCTGCCATTCCAAGGATCCATGGTACATTATTCCACAATGAGCAGTGACTAGCAATATGAAAAAATGTTTAAGAATAAAGACACTAGCATCAGATAGTTTGAGGGCTTACAATATATGAAAGATTATAAATGAATATATCTCAGCTGTACATGTAACCAGGTACAAAGATAACAAAATTCAAAAGTAGAAAAGTTATTATTTATAATATTTTCTCTCTTTTTTATTTTTCTATGTCTCCAAGAACTATACATATCAGAAGTCACTCTTCTAAGACACTCTTCATCATTGTGAAGATGAATCTGGCTCAAGTATCACTCTTTACTTGATGGTTATGAAAGGTTTTTTTTTTTAATTCAGAAAGAAATAACAAGAATTATTATTACTATTGTGAGTGTTTGGCATGAAAATTCAAGTTAAAAACTGACTTGAAATGCAGAGCCTTTTCATTTCAAGAAGTCACAAAGATTTCTCTACTTTTCCTCATCTTTTTCTTGGTCTTTCCTAGACTTTTAATAGCCATGACACAAGGAAATGGCACTGAAGTGACTGAATTCTTCCTTCTGGGAGTTGGTGTTCGACACAAGTTTCAGTATGTCCTCTTCATTGTATTTTTTCGGATCTATGAGACCTCCAGGGTGGGTAACATTGGAATAATTCTACTCATCAAGATGGATTACAGACTTCAAACACCCATGTACTTTTTCCTACAACATTTAGCTTTTGTTGATATCTGTTACACATCTGCTATTATCTGTTACACTCCCAAGATGCCCCAAAACTTCACACAATAACTTGATTTCATTTCAGGGCTGTGTGATGCAGTTATTGGTTTATGCAACATTTGCAACCAGTGAATGCTACCTCCTGGCTGCAATGGCAATAGACCATTATGTCGCCATCTGTAAACCCCTTCATTATCCCAGAATCATGTCCCAAACTATCTGCATCCAACTGGTAGCTGGATCATATGTCATGGGCTCAATAAACGCCTCTGTACATACAGGCTTTACATTTTCACTGTCCTTCTGCAAGTCCAATAACATCAATCACTTTTTCTGTGATGTTCCCCCAATCCTCTCCCTTTCATGCTCCAACACTGACATCAACATCATGCTACTTGTTGTCTTTGTGGGCTTTAACTTGATGTTCACTGTGTGGTTGTCAACTTTTCATATATCTTCATTATAACCACCATCCTGAAGATGTCTCCCACTGCAGGGAAGAAGAAAACCTCCACGTGTGCCTCCCACCTGACAGCTGTCACCATTTTCTATGGGACCCTCTCTTACATGTATTTACAGCCTCACTCTAGGAATTCCCAGGAGAATATGAAAGTGGCCTCTATATTTTATGGCATTGTGATTCCCATGTTGAACCTTCTGATCTACAGCTTGAGAAATAAAGAGGTAAAAGAAGCTTTGAAAGTGACAAGGGAAAAGTAATCTCAGATTGGACCCAAATGTTAGAATTTAGCACATGGAAGCATCCAGTACAGATGTTCTACTGAAATTCAATGTTCCTAAAATAAGGAACATGTTCACATCATAAATCAGTGCTACTTCTTTCAATAGATAAACTCTCAAATTGTGGAAAATGTAGTAGAAATATTTCTTGGAATTAAAAAAAATGCTTCTTGGAAGTTAGCGACACTATACTAGTTTGAAAGTTTCTGACTTCACCATTCAGTAATAAAGGGATTAATGAAGAACACCTCCTCAGTGTGGAGGAAGTGCCTAATACACAGGAAATACTTTAAAGTCCTTCATGTTATCTGACGATTAATTTCCCCCTTTATTGTCTCTGCAGTGATGGTGTGACTCATTCATCTTGCCACCAAGAGATGAATGTCTCCCTTCCCACTATATAAGCATAAAGCTGGGGAAAGTAACTTGCTCAGCAATGGCTAGCCAATAACTAGCATATTCTTAGCATATTGTTGTTACTCAGTAAACATTTGTTGAGAAAATAAATGGATAAATTAAAGCAGAATGGAAAGAACAGAAATCTAGACAGAACCCTCTCACAGGAGCTGGAAGTAGTAAACTTCACAGCTGTTTCTGGGTTGAAAAGTGAAGCAGCAGCCAGAGCTTTGCTGAACTTATTGAGAGAACCAACTGCCTGTAAGAACATCAAACAATGTTATTGTAAATAAACATACAGAATGAAGTTTTAAAGTCCATGTCTATCATTTTATATGCAGCAGGGTAGAATAAAAGACTAACAGGACACACAGGTAAGCAGATCCATTACCTCAGATCTTTAGTGTCTTGATGTTATCAGTTTTTTTCAATATACAGTTTATAAGATAAAATATGTGAAACCAGTTTAGTCGCTTGAGCAAGTTATTGGGAATCTTCAAGAACTGCTTCTTTTTTGTTATTACTGATGTTATTTTATTTTGGTGTCTGAGGTCAAGGCTGTGTGTGTGTGCACGTGCACACTTGTGCATCCTTGTGTGTGTGTGTCACAGAAGACACATGGGCATAAGGTATCTAATGGCATAGGGAAACTATAGACATTATATAGAATATGTGCAGAGCTGTCATCTAGCCATAGTAGATGCATGAATTCTATCTCCATCATTCTCCATCAGAAAAAAAGACAAAAACACTGTTTCATGGATTAAATCCTTGATACCTGATATGATTTTTTTAAAACCACCATTTCAGCCGGGCTCGGTGGCTCAGTCTGTAATCCCACGCTTTGGGAAGCTGAGGTGAGTGGATTGCCTGAGCTCGCAGGTTCAAGACCCGCCTGGGCAATTTGGCAAGACCTCATCTCTACAATAAATAAAAAAAATCAGCCGGGCATGGTAGCGCGTGCCTGTAATTCTGGCTACTCGGAAGGCTGAGGCGGAAGGATCACCAGAGCCCAGCAGGTTGAGGCTGCAGTGACCGGGAGTGTCTACTGCACTCCAGTCTGGGCAACAGCGTGAGACTCCGACTCAAAAAAAATAAATAAATAAAATAAAATAAAATAAAAATAAAACCACCATTTCAGGGATTAATTCTCAACATGTGGTATGATTCCTTGTATAGATAACTGACAAGTACAGTTAAGAAAAAAGTCAGACTGCTACTGCCTGGGATATTGGTGCTGGGAGACAGGAGACAATGGTTATCTACCACTGCAGTGAAAGAAAAGTTATCTGGGATAGTAACATAACAATAGCTCAGAAGCCTTACAGGTGGAGTGGAATTATGCCACTCTGTAAGTCTTAGGTTATGCTAAGGGGGTGGTCCTCATCATATCCCCACTTAATTCAAAACCTAGATTATGACAAATGATGAACTACCGCAGTCTCAGCCAAATGGAAGCAACAATCTCAGCTGCCACACCAATGTGCAATTGTTGTTAGAAGAAACAGCCTCTAGTACTATGCACTGGCACTGATTCGGAAATGCATTCTCTTCAACACCTATCAGGAAGCAAAGTCAGAAGCAAGGTACATTCTCTTGGCATAGATACCAGCATTCATTCTCAGTCTTACCTAGGGCTATCTAAACTCTCCTCAGCCACAGTCTAGTCTATGGGACCTTGGCCATCTGGAAACCTATAGAACATCACTCTAGTCCACTATAGTGCTGACATCATTGGACCTGAGGAAGAAGAATGGCAAGCACTCTGTGGTAATTTGTTACTGAAGCAGTAGGAACAGGAAACTAAGGCAATATTCATGGAAAAAATTGTACCAAGCAGTATGTACAATAAAGAGTATAGCAATAGTCATTCAAATGGCTGTCACACAAGGGAATGAATAAATCAATTAGGTTTTAATCACATAATAAAATATTAAGCAGAAGTGAAAATTAATGAGCTTCTACTACCACAACACAACAGGTAAGTTTTAGTACTATTGAGTAAAAATAAACATCCCAGAATAAAATAGAATAAAATTTTGTGTTAGGTTCAGTAACAGGCAAACTAAAAAATATATAGTTTAGATGTGCGCGTGTGTGTTAAAACTAGAAATCAAAACATAAGAGGACTTAATACACAAAGCATCCACAATGTATGTATTTTCAGATAACGATGAGAGCAGGCAAGTATGTGGGACAGAGAGGGAATACATTGGTGGGTACACGTTACAGATAATTTTCAAGTCCTTGAACTTAATGATGAATTTAATAAATCATTGTGTAATTGATACTAAATACAACCATGCAAGGACAAATGTGACTGTGTCATGAAGCATGGTTGTGACTAATACAATTATATGCACATTAAGTGTTACAATGTAAAGAACGTGTCAGAGGTGGCCCAGAGAATGCTTTATTTAAAAATCTCAGCAAGATATCCAATTTTATTGCTCTCAGAATCTATCTTCCACAAAATCCTAGAACACAAAAACAAGTCAGTTGAGTTCTTTGCCCCTTCTTAACAAGGATCTTCTTTTTTCCATTTTCTAATAAATGAGAAATAACACTTCTCATTGCCATTCGAGACCTCATCAGAAGAGCTTTTATCTTCCATGTTCATGGCTACATGAGAATACAGAACATAGAATACAGAAACTTTCTTTATAGCCTTCACCAAAACACCTTCAAAAGTCTGTTCACATAAATCAAGACTTTGTCTAAGATGTTCCAAAAGACTTTTCCAGCATTTACCTATTTCCCAGTTTCAAAGTTTAAACTCCACAATTTCGGTATTTGTAACAGCAGCACCCCAATTCTTATACCAACTTTTGTCTTAGTCAGTTCAAGCTACTATACGAAATTAGCATAAACTGAATGGCTTATAAACATCAGAAAATTATTTCCAATCTGGAAGTAGCTAATCTGAGATCAGAGTGTCAGCATGTTCAGGTTCTGATGAGGGTCTTCTTCTGGGTTGCAGGCTATTCGAAAAGGTGGAGAGTAGAGAGCTGCCTGGGTTCTCTTTTAAAAGGAAATACATCCCACTTCTAAGAGATCTACCCTCATGACTTAATCACTTCCCAAAATCACCACTTTGGGTTTAATATTCAGCAGATGAATTTTGAGGGGATACATAAATCCAGTCCATAACAGCTGAGTTATTTGAGTCATTCTAGTTAATTATCAAGTCCAGGAGTAAATGTGTAGTTAGAACTATTCCCTCAGATTTCACAGTTTGCCAAACTCCTTGAAGGAGTCTCCAAAACAGCAGAGAGAGGAAGCATTAATAGTGATATTTAGAAGAAGAAAATCCCAAAATGGGTGAAATATTTTGCAGGTATACATTCTGAGAAACTGGAACTTTCCCCACAGGGAAATGTCCTTCAGAATTATTTTTCTAAAAGATAGAAGGTTAAGACATTTATTCTACTCTCTTCACCAATTGTTTCAGGATAGTTCATGGATCTCAATAATCTCACACATCTGTGGTGACCCTTTCTTTTTCCTTGTTCCATTACTATAAGTTGACCCCTTCTGCTTATTTCTCAAAATGGTGGAAAGAACCAGAGGAATCCACAACTCAGAAGGCTTGATGAGTGAGATGCTATATTTTCAGAGATACTATTGAGGCAGAGAAGCAGAGAGATATTATAGGAGATAAGTCACTAGTAACACACATAAAACTCTACCACAGGTGCACTAAAATCAAACATTGAGGAAATGTGGTATAAGATATGAAGGTTTCTGCTAATCTATGTTGTAGACAGTTCTAGCAAACAAGATGTAAGTGGAAGTTTGCTGGGGAACTTGGGGGAAAGCTTTATATACCCTTAATATATACACCGCATATATCAAGGGTACATAAATGGTGTCACCCTGCCATCTTTGTCCCTGTTTTTCCTGCTTTGAATAGGAATGTGATATCTAGAGCTATAGTAGACATGTTAGACTATGACAGAATCAGCAATATGGAAAGACTAAACAAATCACAAAAGAGCTAGTCTTGACTCACAAACTATTATTATAAAGGAAAAATAAATCTCTGGGTTTAAGCCAAAGTAAATTGGGATTTCTTCTCCTAGAAGCTGAACACATTCTGAAGACACTGGTCAAGCAATAAGTATTGTTGCATGTCAATTCACCAGCCTTTGAGAGAAACTCTCTTTCATGTCTTTGCTGGTAAATCAAAAGCTACAAATTCACTGAATCTAGCTTTCTCCTATCAGATTGATTAAATCAGAGGTTTTGACCTGGGAGCTTTATTCCACAGATGTCTACCTGAAATATTCTGATGCTGTAAAATGCAACTGGAATAAAAGTTATCTGTTTTATATTTCTAAATATACAAAGTTTTAGAAAAAGAACGGCAAGAAGGGATCACGAGTAAATTTTTAAATATATACACAGTAGTCAATGTGATAATATAAAATATGTTCAAATAGCAGTACCTCTATTCATCATACTAGATACCATATGCTCTTAAATTTAGGTTAGGCTTCTATTTTTTTTCCAGAAAACTAGGTTTATTACTGATTGTGGTAACAAGGATAATTAGCTAGACCTAAAACAGATCCTTAGATGTATGAAAACATGTTCAATCTCATTCATAACAAGGAAAAAACAGCTATTTCTTAACAAGACAACTTTTGTATAAATGAAACAAAAAGTTTCTAATGACAGCAATATTGGGGGAAAAAAGTCCCTCTAGAAAGCTTAAACCTTTGTCAGCATAAAGTAAGCAGTGAATGTTGTTCTGCCCGATTCTATCTCATCCCTTGAAACTTCAGATCTCAAGGGAGTGAAGATTGATCACTTAGGCCCCAACTGTGAACTCCTGACAGATAATAACCAAACACAGAGATACCTTGGTGGGCAATCAGCCTGCAGTAATTGCAGAAAAATAATCTGGAAGCAACTTTGGTGTACATAAAATAAAGCAAAGCCCACTTTCAACTTCAGCTATGTATCACTGCAGCGCGTGCAGGTAATGGTGGTGCAAGAATCAGAGCCCAAATTCCAGCATGTTTTACTCCAAAGACGGGAGGAATCACTTCATCCCTGGTGATATTACGGAAATGGAGTGAGGGAACTAAATTGGGCTGAGTGTTGCCTGAGAAGATTGTGAATGAAGAAATGAAGGAATGATTAAATGAGTAAATATAATATGCCCTTAATGTATTATTTGCATGTATATTTTGACTAATTTTTGAGCACCCATGCAATACTGACCCTGTGCCAGGAAGCTTACATAAATCATCTCATTGTCTTTACCCTACCAAGATTCTAGTTTAAGTGGACCCTGACCTATTCTAGCTTCCTCTGACAAGTGTTATTGTCCATTAGATGGAAGCCCCCCGAAAGACTTGCATTTCATGTATTTAACAGCAAATTTACTTGAGAATGCAACTTACACAAATGTATTGGCCCTCAGCCCTCACTAAATGTAGAACTGAAGAGACTTGTTTCTTTTTCCTCGTTCTATTACTGTAAGTTGACCTACTCTGCTTATTTCTCAATTTGGTGAAAAGAGCCAGAGCAAGCCGCATCAACAGCAGGCTTAGTTTACTAGACCCCTCACCAATAAAGGCACGTTCTTACCTAAAACAAACCATCTCATCTTCGAAGCCACAGCTCTGTCCAGCATTACTGACATCAGGGAAAAGAAGTCCAAAATTGAAGTATTAGGGGCATAGTTTTTTCTTCTTTGTCCAATTTCTGTTATTCACAATATTTAAGATGTACAAAATATATTTAAAATAATGTAACAACCACTCATGTAACTATTGTCTAACTTCTGCAATTTGTTTTTTTTTTATTACTTGGTGCTGCATTTGAGAGATTTATCCATGTTGATGCTATAGCACCAACTTACTAATTTGTTTCATAGCTTGTATGTCTTTTATGACTATGCTGCTATAAACACTCGTGTGTATGTGTGCATCTACATAGGCATATATTCATACATATGTGTATGTGTATATACCTCTGTATTTGTGATCATGAATGTCTCTAGAATATGTACCTATTTGGGAAGTTTTGGACCACAGAGAAGTATGTATCTAATTTTACTAATATTTCCAAATTTGTCTTCAACCTGACTGTATTAATTCATCTTCCCAGCAGAAATACATGAGTCCTTGTGGCTCCACATTCTCACCAAAACTTGGCATTTTATTTATTTATTTAATCTTAAAGATGTGGGGTACAATTCAGGATAAGGTATATAAGTGGTCGTCATACAGGTAAAGTTAGGGCCTTGGCCAGGTGTGGTGGCTCAAGTCTGCAATCCCGGCACTTTGGGAGGCCAAGGCGAGAGGAGTGCCTGAGCCCATGAGTTCGAGAACAGCCTAGGTAACTTGGCAAGACCTTACCTCTATAATAAATCAAAAAATTAGCTGGGCGTGGTAGCACACACTTGTAGTTCTGGCTACTTGGAAGGTTGAAGCAGAAGGATTGCCTGACTCCAGCAGGTCGATGCTGGGGTAACTGTGAGCATGTCACTGCATTCCAGCCTGGGTGACAGAGTGAGACTCCAACTAAAAAAAAAAAAAAAACTAGGGTCTCCCTTTGATCACCACTTTGCCTGGTTTGAGATCAGACACCCTTTTTGATGTCGTGTTCCTCCCTCACTCCCCAACACCCCAGCAGTATCCCGCTACTGCCAATCCTTTTCTTATGGTAATTGTTCAGGGTCCACTTATGAGTGAAAACATATGGTATTCTGTTCTTTGTTTCTGTGATAGATCACTGAGTATGATAGGCTCTAAATCTATCCAAGTTGCTACAAATTCCATATGTTTGTCCTTTGTGGCTGCATAATATTCCGTTGTGTACATGTACCACAATTTCTTATCCAGTCCAAAACTTGGCATTTGAGATTGATGAGCATACAATTATATTTTCAATGATGTATTAATATGCAATTATCTGATTGTTAGCGAGTTGCTCATCTTTCCATATTTCTATTGATGATTTGGATTTCCTCTTTTATAATTATCTGCTTATGTCCTTTAATACCAATTTTGTGACATTTATATGTGTCAAAAAAATAAATTTACCTCAGTAAATTTACAGTCTCTAGTCTATCCTCTTTTATAATGTTGATTTTTTTCTATTTTCAGTGTTTTGTAATTTGTGTTTTTATGTTTTCTTCAAGTTTTATCTGTATATCTAAGTCACATATTCAACACCATTGATTCTAGTGAGTTTTTTTAATAGATTATAAAATAGAAAGTCAAATCATTTAATGGTTTATAATATCCGAATATTTGGTACATACATACCAGTACCAACTTTTATCCTCTTAGCTTTCTTTAAAAAAATGAGAATCTACAAAAAAACACTTATCAAATTATATACATGGTATAAAGTATCATGATTCAACAAGCATCATGTACCAGCAACCCATTATAAGGAGAAAATAAGTGTTATTATTGTATTGGTAGCTACTGGGGAAATGAACTAAAGAAAGAAATGGACTTTATTTGATTTTTTTCAAAAGAACAAATCAGAAGGCAAGGAAATGAAAAATTAATTTCAAGTTAAATAGTTTCTGGTCTATAAAGGATACTATAGACAAAGTTAATAGATGACAGAGTATTTGTCTAGTCAAACTGGCAAGATTTTCTAGGATTTAAAAAAGAGCACTTATAAATCAACTCAATATAAATATTAGCAAAAAATATGAACAGGTAAATTATAGAAAAGTAGAATCCAAAATTCTAAGACGAATGTTAGGCATCATTGAATCCATTCATAAATAGAAAGAAAAAATAAAAATGAGATATCACTTTACACTGTTTTCCTGGTCCAAAAAAAATAGTAAAACACCCACGTTCTCAAAAAAGTGAGGCTATAGGAACCCCGTGCACAATTAGTAAGACTGTACACTGGCACATTTATTATGGAAAGTGATCTGGTAATATTGGTCAAGTTAAAGTGTGCATATTCTCAGATTCAGCAATTTTGTCCCTATGAATATATCCCAGGGGCATTTTCACACTGATTGACTTGCACTGGCAACAAGTTGTAAGAAATCTGCTATCCACCACTAGAAGACAACAGATTGGGAATTATTTTCAAAATATGATCATGTGGCATAGATACTTGGGTAAATACTCTAGTGGAGAATGCTACATAGCCATGCATCATGGTGGCCATGATACTACAGAGTGTTTGTCAAGCCAGCAACAGACAAAGTCTGGCCTTTATAAACCAGAGTTAGTAAGAAGGGGGAAAAGATAAAAATGAGAAAATGGAGGTAAGTTGAAACAAGATCATATAGAACCTTAAAGGAGAAGTGAAGATTTTCAGATATAAAATTATTGTATAGGTAAGTGGGGCAATTTAATTAAAACATATAAAGCATAAAAGAAAACTTGATTACCTGTAAGAATGTTTTATATACTTCTTAGTAGATATATTTATGAAATCCCTGTTTGTACTCTGGGAACATAGTAACTACTACATAGCAATTTGTTCAAATAATAGATGAAATTTTAAGTTATGTCTCGAGTTTCAGACTTTAAAATCAAAGTCAATTATTTCACAGAAAGTATCCTCTGACTCCGCTGTGAAACCAAGTATTATACAGTTACCAATTCTGGAATAAGAATTGGTAACTGTATAATACTTGGTTTCACAATAAGTTAAAGAAATAAGTTAAAGGATCACATGATCTTAGATTCTTCTTTCTCTTCTTTCTTTGCATATGTTCAGTTGATATTTAATCTATACTAGCCATAGAGCAAAATAACACCACTGAAGTGACTGAATTCATTCTTCTGGGATTTGCTGGTCAACACAAGTCTTGGCATATACTTCTCATAGTATTTCTAGTGATCTATGTAGCTACCCTCATGGGTAATATTGGAATGATACTACTCATCAAAATTGATTCTTCTCTTCACACTCCCATGTATTTTTTTCTCCAACACCTGGCATTTGTTGATCTTTGTTACACCTCTGCTATCACTCCCATGATGTTGGAAAACTTTGTAGAGACAAAACAATCCATCTCATTCATAGGATGTATGGTGCAATTACTAGCCTATGGTACTTTTGCAACAAGCGACTGTTACATCCTGGCTGCTATGACAGTAGACCGTTATGTAGCCATCTGTAACCCACTTCGCTATCCAGTTGTCATGTCCCAGAGACTCTGCATTCAGCTGTTGGTTGGTTCATATGTCATGGGTTTCCTAAATGCCTCTGTAAACATTAGTTTTACTTTCTCATTGAACTTCTGCAAATCCAATACAACTAATCACTTTTTTTGTGATGAACCCCCAATTCTTGCCCTATCACGCTCCATTATTAACCTCAACATCATGCTACTAACAGTGTCTGTGGAAATGAACTTGATGTGCACTGTGTTGGTCGTCATATTTTCCTACATATATACCCTGGCTGCCATCCTAAGGATATCTTTTGCTGCAGGAAGGAAAAAAGCCTTCTCCACATGTGCTTCTCACCTGACAGCAGTCACCATTTTCTATGGGACTCTTTCTTACATGTATCTACACCATCATACTAATGAGTCTCAAGAGCAGGAAAAAGTGGCTTTTGTGTTTTATGGAATTATTATTCCCATGTTAAACCCCTTGATCTACAACCTGAGAAACTAAGATGTGATTGAAGCCCTAAAAAAGATAGGAAAGAAATGTTTCTAATATGAATATTGATTTTTTTATCTCAACACAGTTCAACAAGCAAACCAACAGTGCGCTCTTATTTCTCAATGATTAAATAAATAAATTAAATGATCTCTTGATGATTAAGTAAACGTCTCTTTCTCTCAGCCTTAGCACCCTCTTCTTAGAAACCTCCATGACATGAAAGCTAAGTGGAAGAAGAAGCGAATGCACAGTCTGAAGCGCAAAAGAAGAAAGATCCTGGAGGCAGAGGTCCAAGTAAGCCTCCAGCTTGTGCACCCATTGAGGCCACAGAAACAGAAACATGGAATGCCAGAGGCTCGGGATGCTGGTACAAGTTGTCAGACTGCATGCTGTCTAGGTTATCTCTCAAGGAATCTAGAACTCCATGGCATCCGATTGTCAAGACCACCTATGAGAGATCCACCTTGCTCATTATACTAAAACAGTCCCTGATGGTCCTTTGCCCTGGACCTGCGACATTCTGGATTCGTTCTGTGTTGAGTTGTGGCCGAATATAACAAGTGTGCAATACGTCATCTCTTCTGCTGTCTTAGCTGAAGAAAAAAAATTAAAAATAAACAACTTCTAACCCATGAGCTCCTTAAAGAAAATGCATTGAAACCATGCCTTTGAAAATACTTGTGTACATTTTGATAAGCCTTTTTTGAAATATCTGCCATCAATAAAAGAAAAGCAAATCAAAGAGGAGTGCATTATCGGTGTTGTGTAAGTACTTCCGTTAAATAGAGTAGAAGGACTCAGCAGAGGAGGAGGGGAATCTTTTCTGCTCTTCTCTTGAAAGGCACTATTACTCTTGCTATCTCTCTATAGCTAATCTATCTGTTGTTGCAAAGTCAAATTTGAAAAACCATTTCTTTGGCCTTTCTATATGCAAAAACTAAGAGGAGGAAAGAAAACTGAGGAAATTCTCATAGATATTGGAGCATTAAGGACCTATCTATCCTTGCCTTAGTTTCCCTGACAAATTAGGAAATTGACACAAGAATCAAGAAGATGTGGAGCATATCAATTTTACATTGGTAAACATTACTTGAAAATTTTTCTACACCCTCTTGCAGGTGTATATCTTAGAAAAACAATACCCGCTGGTGCTACAGAACAGACTTACTTAACTGGAGGTGATGTCTTATACCCCTCAATTTCTAAGAGTAAGAATGAATGCAGGACTTCAGGCTTAAAACTAGAAGGCAGGCCAGGCCTGGTGGTTCACACCTGTAATCCAAATACTTTGGGAAGCAGAGATGGGAGAATTGCTTGAGCCCAGCCTAGGCAACATAGTAAGCCTTTGTCTCTACAAAAAATACAAAAATTCACCTGGTGTGGTGGCACATGCCTGTGGTTTCAACAATTTAAAAGGCTGAGGTGGGAAGATCCCTTGAGCCCAGGAAGTCAAGGCTGCAGTGATCATGCCAGTGCACTTCAGAGTGAGATCCCATCAAAACAAAAAACAAAAAAACACTAGAAGTCAAATATGGGCTCAGACCTTTGTGTTCTTGCCATTTGGAAAAATAAAATAAATAAGTGTATTAAATATATATATTGCATAGATGTATATCAAGCACACACCCATCAAAGAAGGCTAAGAACATATATTCCAATTCTTCCCCTAATCTCATTAGTCAGTTAAATTATAGAGTGGAGTAAGTGGGAGGATTAATAGGCTGGAGTTCACTATCTTTCCCAACATTTCTAGAAGGTCCAAACACATGGGCTGAGGCAGGAACACTAGGGTAAGAAGTCAACCATAACCCAAAAATAACAAGAGAAACCAGATGGTACCAGTCCATGCAGTAAAGTGCAGTACAGGAGCGAAATCTCAAAATTAGAAAACTCAAAGTTTATATAGCATTGATGGTGACCTGCCCATCCTCCTCTCTGTTGAAATCAACCTCATTTTCACTCTGAAATATAAGAAAATATTCTACAGACAGGAAAGGAAAAGTCTTTATTTACATCCTAGGCCATCTCTGGGGAGGGAAACATTTCTAAGTTTTACTATACTGGTAAGTTTCCTTACATAAACGTTCTTAAATGTAATGGCTGTTCATAAAGAAGTGTCGGGGCGAATGTGATGTGGGGAGCGGATGAGCACTGTCACTGTAGCAGGCCTTGAGTAAAGGCCCCAAGCCATGGCAAGGTCTTGCTTGATAGCTCTGCATCCTAGCTTATGGCAGGGGATGCAGCCTGCTACACGAAACGGCGTCTCAGATGCCCACACATCCAGGTGCACATAGTACAGATAAAGCCTTAGCTACAACAAGATAACCTGGAACAGCTGGCCTTTAGGTAGCCACAAATTTCCGTTCATTATAATTCCCTCACAGACCTTGAATCCCTTCCACCTTCTTTGTGCTCGATTATAAAATAAACATGCTGAGCTAGTTCCGGGCCATTTCTCCTCCATCAGAGGAAAGTGTCCCACCTGGCCCCAGCTTTTCTTTATATCTTTGTGTCTGTGTCTTTCTTGATCTCTCGTGGCTCTCTCTCGGGACCCTCAAGGCAGCCGCCCGGGCTGCAGCAAAGAAGGACAAAATTATGAGCTTTGCAGCAAAACTTGGATAGACCTAGAGTCTATAATACTGAGTTGTCTATCAGAAACAAAGGACTAGACCGGGCTCGGTGGCTCAGCCTGTAATCCCACCCTTTGGGAGGCCGAGGTGAGTGGATTGCCCGAGCCAGCAGGTTCGAGACCCGCCTGGGCAACTTGGTGAGACCTCATCTCTACAATAAATCAAAAAATTAGCCGGCGTGGTAGCGCACGCCTGTAGTTCCAGCTACTTGGAAGGCTGAGGCGGAAGGATCGCCGGAGCCCAGCAGGTTGAGGCTGCAGTGGCCGGGAGCGGCCACTGCACTCCAGTCTGGGTGACAGAGTGAGACTCCAACTCAAAAAAAAAAAAGAAACAAAGGACTGAGTATCACAGGTTCTCACTCATAAGCGGACCTTGAACAATTATTGTAATACTATAAGAAAAGGTTTGGCAGTAGTGGGAAACTGCCGGGGGGGGGGGGGGGAGAGAGGGATTGGCAGTGGTGGGAAACTGCCAGGGGAAGTGGGGGCACACCTCACCAACTAGAGTTCTTGCATAATGAACATTTGTATACCTAATCCTGGATTGTACCCCAAATCTTTAAAATTAAAAATAAAAAAAAGATGTGATGGCTGTAAATGCCTTTGCTCGTAGGAACTAGGCTGTAAAGAAATGTGAAATATCCTTTGGGAATCTGTGTACCAAATAACATAGCTTTAATAGTTCTCATTCATAAGTGGGTCCTGATCACTAGTCACATTAGCACAAGAGTGGGATTGGCAGTCGCTGAACACTGCTAGAGGAGGGAGGGAGGGAGAAGTGTGAGTGACACGTGACAACACAAAGCCTACCTAGTCCACTACCAGACGGATTGAGAGCCATCTAGAAGCCCAAACTTCAACTGCATGCAGCCTACTTATGTAGTAAATCCTCACTTGTACCCCACAACTCTATAATTAATAAATAAGTTAAATAAATTTTTAAAAGTCACAAAGTTTTTTAAAAAAAGAAATAAACAGGTAAAAGAAGCACAATAGTAATAGTAAATGTTAATTAATCTCTTCCAGTTGATGACAAAACCACCAAGATGAGAAAAAAACTTAAAAAATAAATTTATGGAAGAGTTATTTTACATATTTAATAAGATAAATCAAATTCTTACATAGGAACTTTATTTTGTTAAAACCTATTGTGACCAAATATGACTGTAATCAAAAATGTGGATTTAATTTGCTTCTGCAGCAACACCCTCCACAGAAGCTGTATTTCAGTAAAAAACATGGGACAGGCTTTTTATACAGTATGGGCTTTGCTAAGTGAATCCAAGTACGAATTAAGAAAGCAAGATTTGAATACTATCAAGAAGCGGGGACAGATGAGCAATTAGATATTTTATAGGTATTGCTGAAGAAATGGGAAGAACTAGGCAGGAATGATCATGTCATTGATGAGAAACCAGCAGTCATTTGGAAGAATGAAGAACAAAATATGGGCTTGGAGAAAAATAAAAATGTAGAGCTCTCGTATGCAATTAGAATTAAGTTGTTATAAGTTTAAATTAGAACATTATAAAATGTTTTATGTAAGTCTCATGATAACTATGAAGAAAAAGCCTCTAGTAAACACACAAATGATTTTTTTAAAAGAATCAATACATAACACTTCAAAAATTCAGCAAATTACAGCAAGATTTGAAAGAAGGGACAAATGACCTACAAAACAGTCAGCAAACAATTAACACAATGGCAATAGTAAGTCCTTACCTATCAATAATTACTTTAAATATAAATAGATTAACTTATTTAATCAAAAGAAAAAGTGACTTAATGAACAAAAAAAACAATAGTCTGTCTGCAAGACACTCACTTTAGATTTAAAGACAGAGTCTGAAAGTGAAGGGATGGAAAAAGATATTCCATGCAAATGGTAAAAAATAAAATAAAATAGAAAGAGAGTGTGCAGAGATGGCTACACTTATATCAAACAAAATAGACTTCTGGTCAAAATCTGTCATGAGACAAAAAACGTTGTGTATCTTTGTCGACTGGTTCCTCACCAATGACATCATCATTGAAATATCTAATTGCTCTTCTGTCTCTACTCCTTGATAGTATCCAACAACTAGAGAGAACCCTTGCTTCCTTAAAGGGTCAATTCACTAAAAGAATATAACAATTGTAAATATGTGTGCACCCAAAATTGAGGCATCTAAGTATATGAAGCAAATACTAACATATCTCAAGGAAGAAATAGACATCAATACTATGAGAGTGGGGGACTTTAATACCCCACTTTCAATTAATAATAGGTCATCCAGACAGAAAATCAATAAGAAACAGCCAACTTGTGAACTTGAACTATACTGCAAAGTAGACAGATCATCCCATCCAACAGAACTAGAATATGCATACTTCTCAAGCGCATACAGAACAGTCTCTAGAATAGATCATATGTTGACCTACAAAATAAGTCATGACAAATTTAAGAAGATTAAGATCATATAAAGTATCTTTTCTGACCAAAATGATAGCAGGAGAGATCTTGGAAAATTCACAAATGTGTGGTAATTAAAAAACACACTCCTAGCAACCAACGGGCCAAAGAAGAAATCAAAAGGAATTTTTTTTAATCTTGGGACAAATGAAAATAGAATACAACCTATCAAAACTCATGGGATGCAGCAAAATCAGATCAAAGAGGAAGTGTATAGCAATAAACATTTACATTAAGAAAAAAGACAGATCTCAATCTGACTTCATACCTCAAGGAACTAGAAAAATAAGAGCAACAAAACCCAAAGTCAGCAGGAGTAAAGAAAGAATAGAGATTAGAGCGGAAATAAATGAAATAGACACTAGAAAGACAGTAGAAAATACCAACAAAACTGAGTTGATTTTTGAAAAGATAAACAATATTGACAAACTACTAGTTAGACTAACTAAAAATGGAGAGGAGACTCAAATAAATAAAATTATAAATGAAAAGGAAACATTACAAATGACACCACAGAAATACCAAGAATTGTAAATGACTACTGTGAATAATTATATGCCAAGAAATTAAATAACCTAGAAGGAATGGATAAATTCCCAGAAACTTACAGCCTACCAAAATGAAATAATGAAGAAATGCAAAATTCAAATGGACCAATAGTGAGTAAGAAGATTGAATCAAGAATCAAAAATCTAAGCTGGGCTTGGTGGCTCAGCCTGTAATCCCGCACCTTGGGAGGCTGAGGTGAGTGGATTGCCTGAGCCCACGGGTTCGAGACCCGCCTGGGCAACTTGGCGAGACCTCATCTCCACAATAAATCAAAAAACTATTAGCCGGGCGTGGTAGCGCGTGCCTGTAGTTCCAGTTACTAGGAAGGCTGAGGCGGAAGGATCGCCGGAGCCCAGCAGGTCGAGACTGCGGTGGCCGGGAGCGGCCACTGCACTCCAGTCTGGGCTACAGAGTGAGACTCCAACTCAAAAAAAAAAAAAGAATCAAAAGTCTGCCAACAAATAAAAACCCAGGACCAGGTGACTTCATGATTACATTCTACCAAACATTTAAAGACTTGATATAAATCTTTCTCAAACTCTTCCAAAATATTTCCAAAAGGAAATATTTCCAAACTTATATTATGAGGTCAACATTGCTCTGTTATGAATGCTAGACAAGGACACTACAAGAAAAGAAAATTAAAGGTCATATCTCTGATGAATATACTTGCAAAAATTATCAACAAAATATTAACAAACTGAATTCAGCAGAACACTAAAAGGATTTTACACTATAATCAAGTGGAATTTTTTCCTAGGATGCAAGGACGTCTCAACACACATAAATTAATACATGAGCTAAACATTAACAGAATGAAGAATTGAAACCAGGTGATCATCTCAGTAGATGCAGAGAAAGCATTTGATATAATTCAACATTGTTTCATGATAAAACCTTCAACAAATTAGATATAGAAGCAATGTTTCTCTAAATAATAAAAGCTATTTGTATGATGAGTCCTACATCATACTTTATGGTGAAAAGATGAAAGACTTTCCTCTAAGATCAGGAACAGGGCAAGAATCTCATTCTCACCCCTTGTATTCACCATAGTACTGGAAGTTCTAGCCAGTGCAATTAGGAAAGAAAAAGAAATAAGATTATCCAAATTGGAAAGGAACAAGTAAAAGTGTCTCTGTTTGCAGATGACATGATCTCGTACAGAGAAAACCCTAAAGAATTCACCACACACACACACAAAAAACTGTTAACATTAATAAATTTAGTAAAGCTATAGAATATGAAATCAGCATAGAAAAATCAGTAGTGTTTCTATACACTAACAACAATTCATAAAGAAAATTAAGAAATGATTCCATTTACAGTAGCATAAAAAAGAATAAAATACTTAAGAATACATTTATCTAAGGGGGTGAAAGATTGTACACTGAAAATTATAAGATATTGATGAAAAAAATTGAAGAAGACAAAAATAAGTGGAAATATATCCTGTGTTCATGAACTACAAGAATTAATATTATTAAAATGCCCATAATACCCAAAGTAATCTACAGATTAAATGCAATCTCTATCAAAATTTCAATGAAATTTTCACAGAAATAGGAAAAAATTCCTAAAATTCATATGGAACCACAAAAGACCTCCAATAGTCAAAGAAATCTTGAACAAAAAGAATAAAGATAGAGGCATCACACTCCCTCATTTCAAACTATAATACAAAGCTACAGTAATCAAAACAGTGTAATATGTCAGTACGGTACTGACATAAAAACAGACAGAGAAATCGATCAAACCAAATAAAGAGCCCGGAAATAAATCCATACATATGTGGTCAACCAATCTCTCTAATCTAAAGTGAGAAAAATCTTTCCAATAAATAGTGCTGTAAAAGTTGAATGTCCACATGCAAAAAATGAAATTGAATCTTTGTCTTACATCTTATATAAAAATTAACTCTAAATAGATTAAAAACTTAAATATAAGATCTGAAACCAACTGGGCTCGGTGGCTCAGCCTGTAATCCCGTGCCTTTGGGAGGCTGAGGTGAGTGGATTGCCTGAGCCCGCGGGTTCAAGACCCGCCTGGGCAGCGAGACCTCATCTCTACAATAAATCAAAAAATCAGCCGGGCGTGGTAGCGCGCGCCTGTAATTCTGGCTATTCGGAAGTCTGAGGCAGAAGGATCGCTGGAGCCCAGCAGGTCAAGGATGCGGTGGCCAGGAGCAGCCACTGCACTCCAGTCTGGGTGACAGAGTGAGACTCCAACTCAAAAAAATAAACAAACAAATAAACAAAAATAAGATCTGAAACCATAAAACTCCTAGATGAAAATGTAGGGGGAAAAGCACCTTGACACTGATGTTGGCAAATTTTTTTTCTGTAAGACATCAAAAGCCCAGGTAATGATAACAAAAAGAAACTTGTGGGACTACATCAAACTAAAAAGCTCTGTACAGCAAAGGAAACAAATAACAAGGTGAAAAGGCAATGCATGCAATGGAAGAAAATATTTGTAAACCATATACTTGATAAGGGGTTTATATCCAAAATATATAAGGGACTTACAAAACTCAACAGCAAATAAATAAATAATCTGATTTTTAAAAGTAGTCAAGTCACTTGAATAGGTGAATACAAATAACTGATAAATATACTAGAAGATGTTCAACATCACTAATTCCCAAAGAAATACAACTCAAAACCATAATGAGATATCACCTCACACCTATTAAAATGGCTATTATTTAAAAAGAGGGAGAGGGAGATAATGTTGAAGAAAGTGATACAAAAACCCTTGTACACTGCTGGTGGGAATGCAATTTTTTATAGCCAGTACAGAAAATGGTATGGAGATGCCTCAAAAAGTTAAAAACTGGACTACGGTAAGATCCAGCATTCCCATGTCTGTGTATATATCTAAAGGAAATGAAATCAGTATGCAAAGAGATATCTTCACCTCTGTGTCTACTGCAGCATTATTCACAATTGTCAAGATACGGGAACAACTTAGTTGTCAGACAACAGATGAATGGATAAAGAAAATGTGATATACGCACATTCACACACAATGGAATATTATTCAGCTATAAAAAAAATGTCATTTGCAACAACATAGATGAACCCGGAGGATATTATGCTAAGTTAAATAAGTCAAATGCAGAAAGACAAATACTACATGATTTCATTTATATGTGAAATATAAGACCTTTTCTATGGATGTGCTTACTCCACTTCTCTTGTTCCCTTTTTTTCTCTCTATTTTTTAAATTTTAAAGATTTGGGGTCTAATTCAGGATTAGATACATAAGTGGTCATTGTACAGGTAAAGTTTGGGCCTCCTTTTGGTCCTCACTTCACTTGGTTAGAGATCAGGTATCCTTATTGATGTTATGTGCCTCCCTCCCTCCTTTCCCTGGCAGTTTTCCACTACTGCCAATCCCTTTCATATAGAACTATGATAAATGGTCAGGTCCACTTATGAGTGAGAACATGTGTTACTCAGTTCTTTGTTTCTGTGATAGATCACTGAGTTTTAGACTCTAAATCCATCCAAGTTGCTGTGAAGTCCATAATTTTGTCCTTCTTTGTGGCTGTGTAATATTCCATCATGTATTATGTACCACATTTTCTTTATCCAGTACACTTTTGATAAGTGGTAGGGTTGGGTCCATGATTTTGCTATTGTGGATAATGCCACAATAAACATGTGCAGGTATCTTTTTTATAGAATGATTTTTTTTTTTTGAGTTGGAGTCTCACTCTGTCACCCAGACTGGAGTGCAGTGGCCGCTCCCGGCCACCGCAGCCTCAACCTGCTGGGCACCGCGATCCTTTCGCTCAGCCTTCCAAGTAGCTGGAACTACAGGCGCACACTACCACACCCGGCTAATTTTTTTGATTTATTGTAGAGATGAGGTCTCACCAAGTTTCCCAGGTGGGTCTCGAACCCGCAGGCTCAGGCAATCCACTCACCTCAGCCTCCCAAGGTGCGGGGTTACAGGCTGAGCCACCGAGCCCGGCTTATAGAATGATTTGAGTTCCCCCAGATATGTTCCCAGAAGAGAGATTGCTGGGTCATATGGAAGTTTGATCTTTTAACTATTTTAAGAATTGTCACACTGTTTTCCAGAGGCTGTTCTAGTTTACACTCCCACAAACAGTATAGAATTAACCTGTTCAGTAAATGGTGCTGGAAAAACTGGCTGACCACATGCAGAAGACTGAACAGGACCCCACCTATCACCATACACAAAAATCAACTCTATATGGATCAAAGACCTAAACGCAAAATCTCAAACTCAAGAATCTTAGAAAATGCAGGAGACACCTTTATGGACATTGGAATGGGCAAGCAATTCCTGACCCAAACCCCAAATGTCCATGCCATACGAGATAAGATAGACAAATGGGACCTCATGAAACTGAAAAGCTTCTGCAAAGATACCATCAAGAAAGCAAGGAGACAGCCCACAAAATGGGAAAAAATATTTGTCAACTGTAAATCTGACAAAGTCCTAACATCTAGAATCAACAAGGAATTCAAAAATGTGCTGAAAGGAAAAAAGCAAACAATCCTATTAAGAAGTGGGTAAAAGATATGAACAGACATTTCTCAAAAGAAAACATATGAACAGCCAACACTAATGAAAAAATGCTCAGCCTCACTAATCATCATAGAAATGCAAGTTAAAACCACAGTGAAATAACTCCATTCAGGATGACCATCATCAATAACTCTTATTCCCTTTTGAGAAGTCAATGTTAGGTTTGTACAACTCTCTCAATCCTAAAAAGGTAAGCTTGGTTACCAAGAGTCTCCCATTTTATTTCCCTAGGGCAGTGACCTGAAGTGTTTAAAGTGTTTTTTTCCCAACCCATAAGAGTCTGGTCCATTGTCTGTGTGTGCTCTTGTATGAACTTCAGAGTCTCTTGCAGGCACCTTCCTTGGGAAGAGGGGCAAGTAGACTGCTGGGGGCAACTATGGGCTTGTTGGGAGATCCACAGATGATGCATCCTGGGAGGTTCATGAACTGGCCCCTTGGTAGAGTCTGCCAGGCAGTTAGTAGAAACTATGGTCCTTCAAATTCTGCATCCTTGTTGCTGTGAGCCCCTGCCCCTTTCCCCTGTACCTAGTAACCGCCCAGACTCTTAATTCATGCAAATCCCCTCAGTGTTCTGTGTGGGACAAGAAAAAAGAGGCCCCCTTGGGCAGGGGAAACCAGTCTCACTTTCCCCTGCAGGAGAAATCACTGATGGAACAGGTATCTCTGGCATTGAGCAGTGTCACCTTGGGTAAGATTAATGCTAGTAAAATGAAATTGCTCTTCTTTTCATCTTCAAAGCATCTGTTCTCAGGCTTTTTTCTTCAATGGGGTGCTTGGATCACTCTGCTGGACTCCTGGGCTCCACAGAGGTACTCTCCTCTTTGGGTGGTTGTCAGCTGGTGTTTCTGTGGATACATGAGAGCTGAAAACTCCCATTTCACCGCTGTGATGGTTGTCATTTTTTTCCTGCAAGTATATCTTGGATGCCATCCTGAAGATATCTTCTGGGGCAGGAAGGACGAAAATCCTCTCTATGTGAGCCAGCCACCTGACAGCAGTCACCATTTTCTTTGGGACTGTCTTATATGTATCATGTAAATCATATGTACCATGGAGCCAATGGTATCAAAAGCGGGGAAAAGTGTCATTTGTATATTATGACATTATGATTCTCATGTTAAACCCAAAAAGAATAAGAAAGAAGCAATTCTAGTTTGGACCTTGAGTTCTAATTCTCTACATTCAAAGACCACCAGACTGATAATGTCAATTTTTAAGAAAGTAAAACCCAACAACATAAAAAAGTCCCCAATTGTACTAATATAGTACTGAACTGCAAATTCAATGATATAACTACTTTACATCAGTATGACTGACAAAAATTGGGAAAAAAAAGATGCCTCTTTCTTGTTGTGATGTAAGGAATGAACACTCTTGCATATCATTCAAAGAAAATTGAAGTGTTACCTTACAAGGAATTTGTCAATATCTTTTGAAAACAAAAAATAAAACTTCAAACCTGAATTTCAGCTTTGAAAATTAATGGAAATAAAAGTTCTAGTTTATACGACCATATGTTTGAGGAAGCTTGTTGTAGTATTATGTAAAAAGTCAAGACCTAGAAATTCCCTCAACAGGGAAATAAATCTGTTTTATTGTAATACCAAAATCTGTATTAGTTGTGTATTGCTACATAACAATATCCTCTGGAATACTTGTACTACAACCAAAGTGTCAGCCAAGACTACATCTTCATCTGCGGATGGATCCGCTTCCATGTTCCCTCACATTGCTGGCAGAATTCATTTTCTTGCAGTTGTAGGACTGAGATCCCTGCCTTCTTGCTGGCTGTCAACTGGTAGCTGCTTCCAGATCTTAAAGGTTGTCCACAGTTCTTTGCCACATGGCTTTCTCCATAGTCCTTCTCAACATGAAAGTTTATTCTTCAAAGCTAGGAAGTCATATACAGTTAATTAGCACATACATCATGTGAAACAACACATCTCAATATGCCCAAATTTTGCTACTCCTTCAAGATCCAGTCTCTCCCTGAAGCATTCTCAGATCAGTGTTTCCTTCCAACTGTCTACTCCTGGAAGTAATTTCTTCTTCAACTGAATACCCATAGCACTTCAACTGTATCAATAAATGTTATTTATCACTTTCTAAATTATTTATTTACATAAAGAGCTTCCCTACCATCTATAAGGCAGTTGAGGTGCATTTTCTTTCTAGGGCCTCTTAACATCTGGTATAAAGGCTTAAACACAGTAGATATTCTATAAATATTAAATGAATGATGATTTTAAAAAATAATGTAGACAGCTTCCTAACTGGAAGCTAGGTGGGTGTATAGCCTACACTAGTGGTCTCTAAATGCCAGTCAGTAGACAACAGCATTCTGTTGACCAGGCAGTTCTTGGAAGTAAATGTAACTATGGCCCAACCCTGCAGACTTTGATTCAGTAATTTTTATTTTTTTATTTTTTTTAGTTAGAGTCTCACTCTGTCACCCAGACCGAAGTGCAGTGGCCGCTCCTGGCCACAGCAGCCTCGACCTGCTGGGCTCTGGCGATCCTTCTGCCTCAGCCTTCCAAGTAGCTGGAACTACAGGCACACACTACCATGCCCGGCTAATAGTTTTTTGATTTATTGTAGAGATGAGGTCTCACCAAGTTGCCCAGGCAGGTCTTGAACCTGTGGGCTCAGGCAATCCACTCACCTCAGCCTCCCAAAGTGTGGGATTACAGGCGGAGACACCAAGCCCAGTTGATTTGGTAATATTGGAGCCCAATATCTCTAAGTATCTCCATATGCAGAATGTTGCTTTAACTGCATACACAACTGGATGGTAGCCAGGTGTAGTAGTACACATGGTAGTACACACCTGTAGTTCCAGCTACTTGGAAGGCTGAGGCAAAAGGATTGCCTGAGCCCAGCAGGTCAAGGCTGTGGTGGCCATGAGTGTGCCACTGGGCCCCAGCCTGAGTGACAGAGTGAGACTCCAACTCAAAAAAAAAAAAATAGAAAGGAATATTTAAAAGATGTAATAAAACCTCCAAGAGATGTGCGATTATAAAAAGCGGCCAAACATACACCTAATGGGCATTCCTGAGGCAGAAAGGGAGACAGAGACCAACATTGGAAGAAACATTCCATTAAGTTATCCAAGAAAACGTCCCTTATCTGATCAGAGATGCAGCCATCCAAACACAAGAGATTCAGAGAACTCTTGCAAGGCATCAAATGAAAAGACCAACTCCTAGTAATTCACTTACACAAAGTAGGTATAAAAGAAAAACTGTTAAAGGCAGTGAGAAAGGTCAGCTACCTACCAGGGAAGACCAATTAGAATAGCAGCAGACTTATCTACACAAACACTACAAGCAAGTAGAAACTAGCCAATTCTTCAAAGAATCCAATTCTTCAAAGTTCTCAAGGAAAAACAACTCAAACCAATAATTTCCTACCCAGTTAAGCTAAGCTTCTTCAATGATGGAGAATTAAAATCCTTCCCAGACATTCAATACCTAAGAGTTTATGCTGCCTCCCAACTAACTCTATAAGAGATGCTCAAGAAGGAATTAAACACAAAAGAAAGAAAAAAAAATCATGCTCTTCCCAAGGATACAGGAAAACAAAGAAACAACACAGCATGTATCATGACTGCATAATAGAAAACATATATCAACCCAAATAATCAGCCTGAATGTGAATGGACTAAATGCACCACTGAAAAGACAGAATGGAAAACTGGATTAAAAAAAAATAACCCGGGAGGTGGAACAAGATGGCGACGGCATAGGTGAACTGGTGAGAGTCTCCAAACGTGAGTTTCCCAAAAAGACTATTACTTCTCTTCCCCCATCCCCCAGCCCACCACCAGCCATGCTGGTGCGAGGCCTGGGGACCTTCCATCCCACACAGGGCTAGATATTGTGGCCCCCTGCTGCTGCTGTTCCACTGCGTGCATGGGAGTCTCAGGTCCCAGCACCCTCCCAGCTCCCCACCCCGGCTACATCATCTCCAGCCCGGTACCCAGCATCAAGCCGCTGGTCACACAGGGAGGCTCTGGGCGCCCGCCCCTCAGAGATACCGGTCCCACTCCTGGCTGAAGTACCCTGTGGGGGGCCCAGGGCCACTCTCACCACTCACCGCCTGATCTTTGGAGCTTTGGAGCTCTGGAGCTCTGGAACTCCAGGCCCACCCTGGCTGAGGCACTCAGCGTGAGACCCCAAGCTGGGGGACCCAGACAAGTGGAGAAAAACAGATCTGCATAAACTGCCTCACCATTCTCCAGGCAGAGACTTCCATTGCCCCGCCCACATATCAACAAACTTTACCTCAGTTCCTAAGGCAATGGCGCAAAACAGGAGACAAAGCCCCACCCCTATGCTGCAATGAAAAACAAAGGGGAGAGGCCGGAATCGGAGATCAGAGAAGTGACTTTAGTCTGATCGCTTATTTTGACTTATGATTTTGTCATTGTAACTGTTGGTTTTGATCACATTTGTTGTTAGACTTCCGACTTACACTGTTTCTTGATCTTATTGGCCTGTTTCTGTGTAGCTATCAGTACTCTTTAGGAAATCTTTCTTACGTGTTTTTCTTCACTTCTTCCTGGCCTTGTGTCTCTTTCTCACCTGATAGTTGGTATGTATATCTGTTTTCCCTCTTGCTCTTCTCTCTTTCTAACTCCCTCTTTCTAGACCCCCCCTATCTAGACCCCTCTTCCTCCATTATTTTCCTCTTTTATATCCCCCATTTTAATCTAGGGACCAAGACTACATACTGCTGAATGGACAGATTGTAAGACAGAAGAAAATAGGTTCCAGTGTGCTCATACACCTGTTCGTGGATGCTAGAATCAGCATTCTGAACCACAGCTTCCCTCTCAATTAAACCTCAAAACTGCATAAAGTACAGATTGCAGCCTATGCTCCAACCTGAAAAGTGAACAAAACCAGAAGTCCCTCATAAGGAAGAACAGGACATTGCAGAAGAGAAATAAAAGCAACCCCACCTTCCCTCAAAAACAGAATTGAAGAAGGGGAGGGAAAGGGGAAGACAGAGAAAAATCTACACAAATGAAGAAAAACCAAAAGAAGAGTGTGGGTCTCTCCCAGACCCCTGGGAGGGCAGACACTGAGAAAACTGACTTTGGAATGCAAACAATGAAGAGCCCCCAGAATGAAGGGTCTCAAAACTATAAACGTAGATAGCAAGACATAATGGAGAGATTAAAAGAATTGAGGAGACACAGAAGAAACTAGGAAGGAGCTGATATCTGAGATAACAGTAATAAGAATACTGTGATGAAATAAATAACAAATTGATAAGCATGGAAAGCAGAATTATCCAAGTAGAAGAAAGAATCTCTGAGCTTGAGGACCAAAATATAGAAATAACCCAAACTCTTAAAAACACAGAAAATAAGCTCAAAAAGACAGAACAAATCCTTCAAGAGATGAGCAATTACCTCAAGAGGCCTAACCTAAGAATAATCGGACTCCCTGAGGCAGAAAAAGAGATAGAGACCACATTGGAACAAACTTTCCATGAGATCATTCAAGAAAACTTCCCTTGTCTAATCAGTGATGCAAAAATTCAAACACAAGAGACTCAGAGAACCCCTGCAAAACAACAAATGAGGAGACCAACTCCTAGACACATAATAATTCGCCTAAACAAAGTAGGCATAAAAGAAAAAATCCTAAAGGCAGCAAGAGAAAAAGGTCAGATCACCTACCATGGAAGACCAATCAGAATAGCAGCAGATTTATCTACAGAAACCCTGCAGGCTAGGAGAGCTTGGAGCCCTATCTTCAAAGTCCTAAAAGATAAGCAATTTCAACCAAGAATAACCTACCTGGCAAAGCTAAGCTTCATCAGTGAGGGAGAATTAAAATCTTTCCCAGATATCCAATCCCTAAGAACTTATGCTGCCACCAAATCATCTCTACATGAAACACTTAAGAAAGTACTAAACACAGAAGAAAAGGAAAAAAGAACAACGTTCTTCACAAGAGTACAGGGAAAAGAATAAAATATACATGAACCAACCCCAAAACCAAAAAAAGACAAAAAAAAACCCAAGCAGAAGGACAACAACTATATAAGAACTCTATGATAGTAATGAACTCTCACATTTCAATAATTAGCCTGAATGTGTATGGACTAAATGCACCACTGAAAAGACATAGAATGGCAAAATGGATAAAATATCACCAGGCAACAATATACTGCCTTCAAGAGACCCATCTTACTAGAAAGGACATGCACAGACTCAAAGTAAGAGGATGGGAAACAAACTTTCAGGTGAATGGAACACAAAAGAAAGGAGGAGTCGCGATCCTAATTTCAGACAAAATACCATTTAAGCTATCAAAAATTTAAAAAGATACAGAAGGCCACTACGTAATGATAAAACATTCACTCCATCAACAAGAAATATCTATCCTAAACATATATGCACCCAACATAGTGCGTCAACTTTCATAAAGCAACTTCTAGGAAAACTAAAGAAAGATATTGACTCTAACACCATCATACCTGGGGACTTTAATACCCCACTCACAAACCTAGACAGATCATCAGGACAAAAAATCAGCAAGGAGATCCGGAACCTCAATGAGACTCTGGACCAAATGGACTTAATTGATACCTACAGAACTCTCCATCCAAAGACCACAGAATACACATTCTACTCATCACTGCATGGAACATATTCTAAGATCGACCACATAATTGGGCACAAATCAAGCATAAGCAAATTTAAAAAGACTGAAATTCTACCATGCACTTTCTCGGACCACAGTGGAATAAAAATAAACAAGGACACGAACAAGGTCCCCCCAAAACTCACAAAGACATGGACACTAAACAGCATGATGCTAAACAACTCCTGGGTCAATGATGAAATCAAAACAGAGATCAAAAGATACCTGGAAATAAATGAAAATGAAGAAACATCTTACCAAAATCTCTGGGACGCCTTGAAAGCTGTAGTAAGAGGGGGAATTTATATCCCTACAACCACACATGAAGAAAATGAAAGGAACACAAATTAACAACCTAACAAGCCACCTAAAGAAGCTGGAAAAGCAAGACCACAAAAACCCTAATTTCAGCAGAAGAATCCAGATCACCAAAATAAAAGCCCAAATCCAGGACATAGAACACAAAAAGATAATACAAAAAAATCAATGAAACAAAAAGCTGGTTCTTCGAAAGGATAAACAAGATCGATGGTCCCCTAGCTAGACTGACCAAGAAAAAATGAGAAAAAAACCAAATAAGCACAATCAGAAACACAAAAGATGAAGTCACATCTGACCCTGAAGAAATACAAAAGATCATTAGAAACTACTACGTACATTTGTATGGAAACAAACTTGAAAACCTTAAGGAAATGGAGGACTTTCTGATATCACACAACCTACCTAGGTTGGAACAAGAAATTGAGATCCTAAATAGACCAATAGCAATCAAGGAAATCGACTACGTAAGAATAAGAAAAACTTCCAACAAAAAAAAAAAACGCCCTGATCCAGATGGCTTTCCAGGAGAATTCTACAAGACATTTAATGAGATGATGTTACCAATCCTACTGAAGGTATTCCAGGCGATTGAAAAAGATGGAACTCTCCCCAAATCATTTTACGAAGCCAACATCACATAAATACCCAAGCCAGGTAAAGATCCAACAAAGAAAGAGAACTACAGGCCAATATCTTTGAT
>NW_007246044.1:267193-273623 GCF_000164805.1 Carlito syrichta
GGAACCATTTCCCCTGAAAACTGGAACAAGACAAGGACGCCCACTCTCACTCCTCCTGTTCAACATAGTATTGGAAGTCCTGGCTCAAGCAATCAGAGAAGAGGAGGCAATCAGGGGTATCCAAATAGGAAAAGAGGAAGTCAAGTTATCTCTCTTTGCAGATATGATCGTGTACCTTGAAAACCCAAGAGAATCTGTCAAAAACCTTCTTACACTGATAAAGGCCTTTGGCAAAGTCTCAGGATACAAAATAAATGTACAAAAGACAATTTCATTTCTCTACACCAATAATAAACAAACAGAAACCCAAATAAAAACCATAATTCTATTCACAATAGCCACAAAAAAAAAGAAATACCTTGGCATCTTCCTAACCAGAGACGTGAAAGACCTTTATAATGAAAATTACAAAACACTGCTCAAACAAATCAAAGATAACACAAACAAGTGGAAAAACATCCCATGCTCATGGATTGGAAGAATCAACATTGTGAAGATGTCCATCTAACCTAAGGCAATCTACAAATTCAATGAAATACCCATCAAATTACCAGCAACATTCTTCTCAGACCTGGAAAAAACAACACAGGAATTCATATGAAAACACAAACGTCCAAGAATAACCAGAACAATCCTCAGCAAAAAAAACAAAGCAGGTGGTATCACATTACCAGACTTCAAACTTTACTATAAAGCTACAATCATCATAACAGCTTGGTACTAGTATAGAAACAGGCTTATACACCAATGGAATAGAATTGAGATTCCAGAAGCAGAACCTCAATTTCTCAACCAACTCATCTACGACAAACCTTCCACCACCTACCACTGGGGAGAGGAGAACCTATTCAGTCAATGGTGCTGGGAAAACTGGCTGACCACATGCAGAAGATTGAAACAGGGGCCCTATCTATCCCCATGCACAAAGGTTAGCTCCAAATGAATCACAGACCTAAATGTAAAACCTCAAACCATAAGAACCTTAGAAAATGAAGGAAATACCCTCATGGAAATCGGAACTGGCATCCAATTCCTGAACAAAACCTGAAACCCACAGGTCATAAGAGAGAAGATAGACAAGTGGGACCTTATTAAACTGACAAGCTTCTGCAAAGCCAAAGAAACCATCAAGAGAGCAGGGAGACAGCCTACAGACTGGAAAAAAGTATTTGCCAACACCAGGTCTGACAAAGGCTTAACATCCTGGATCTACAAGGAACTGAAACGTTCTGAAAAGGAAAAACAAACAACCCCATTATAAAATGGGCAAAAGATATGAACAGACACTTCACAAAGGAAGACATCCAAGCAGCCAACAGACACATGAAGAAATGTTCAACCTCACCAATCATCAGGGAGATGCAAATCAAAACCACACTGAGGTACCACCTAACTCCAGTCAGAATGGCAATTATCAACAACTCAAAAAATAACAGCTGCTGGAGAGGGTGTGGCAAAAAGGGAACTCTTCCACACTGTTGGTGGGAATGTAAACTAGTGCAACCTCTGTGGAAAGCAGTGTGGCGATTCCTAAAAAGCTCTAAATATCAACCTCCCATATGACCCTGCAATCTCTCTACTGGGAATATATCCTAAAGAACTCAAATCACTCTATAAAAAGATACCTGCACACGTATGTTTATCGCGGCGTTGTTCACAATAGCAAGAACTTGGAAACAACCATGCTGTCCATCAAAAGAGGACTGGATTAAAAAAATGTGGTACATATGCATGATGGAATACTATGCAGCCATAAAAAAGAACAAAATCATGAATTTTGCAGCAACCTGGATGGAACTAGAGTCTATAATACTGAGTGACCTCTCACAGAAACAAAGATCCGAGTATCACATGTTCCCACACATATAATAGACCTTGAACATCCAATGTAATACTATAAGAAAATGACTGACGGTTCTGGGAAATTATGGGGGGGGAGGGAGATGGGATTAACAGTAGCAAATATCTGTCTGGGGACGGGGAAACACCTCTTATCAACAGGGTGCCTGAATGAAACATAATTGTATACCCAACCCTTAACTGTACCCCACAACATCATAATAAAAATTATTGATATAAAAAAATAGCTGGGCTCAGTGGCTCAGCCTGTAATCCTGCGCCTTTGGGAGGCTGAGGTGAGTGGATTGCCTGAGCCTGTAGGTTCGAGACCCGCCTGGGCAGGCGAGACTTCATCTCTACAATAAAATCAAAATAAAATGAGCTGGACATGGTAGCACGCGCCTGTAATTCTGGCTACTCGGAAGGCTGAAGTGAATGGATAGCTGGAGCAGAGCAGGCAAGGCTGCGGTGGCTGGGAGCGGCCACTGCACTCCAGTCTGGGTGACAGAGTGAGACTCCAACTCAAAATAAATAAATAAATAAATAAATAACCCCACAATTTGCTGCCTCTAGAAAACACATCTCAATACAAAGGACTCTCACAGACTCAAAGTTAGAGGATGGAAAGCAAATTTTCAGGAGAATGGAACACAAAAGAAGGCAGGAGTCATAATTTTAATATCAGACAAAACAATCTTTAAACTATCAAAAACTTAAATGCATACAGAAGGATACTACATAATGATAAAAGGCTCAATTCATCAACAAGAAACATCCATCCTAAAAATATATGCACCTAACATAGGAGCACCAGCTTTTATAAAACAGTTACTAAGTAAACTAAAAAAGATATTATCTGTAATAGTATCACAGCTGGGGACTTAAACACACTACTAACAAGCCTAGATAGATCATCAAGGCAAAAAATCAGCAAGGAGATCCAGAACCTTAATTTGACACTTAAACAAATGGACTTAATTGTTACCTACGGAACACTCCAACCAACAATCATGGAATATACATTCTACTCATCACCACATGGTACATACTCTAAGATCGACCACATCCTCAACCATTAATCAAGCATAAACAAATTCCATAAGATTGAAATATTGCCACGCACTTTCTCAGATCACAGTGGAATAAAAACAAATATCAACACCAGCAAAGTTCCCTCAAAAACCACACAAACATAGATTCTAAATATCATGAAGCGGAACAACTCCTGGGTCAACACAGAAATCAAAACAGACACCAAAAGATTCCTGCAAACAAATGAAAATGAAGAAACATCTTATCAAAACCTCTTGGTTGTCATGAAATCAGTACTAAGAGGGGAATTCATATCTCTATGAATAGACATCAAGAAAATGAAAATATCACAAGTTAACAGCCTAACAAATCACCTAAGGGAGCTGGAAAAACAAGACCACCAAAACCTTAACTTCAGCAGAAGAATCAAGATCACCAAAATAAAGCCCAAATATAGGACACAGAAAACAAAATACCACAGAAAAAATCAGCAAAACTAAAAGCTGGTTCTTTGATAGTATAAACAAGATTGATGGGCCCCTAGCCAGACTGACCAAGAAAAAGAGAGAATAAGCCCAAATAAACATAATCAGAAACGCAAAGGATCAAGTCACAATTGACCCCAAAGAAATACAAAAGATTATCAGACATTACTATGCACCTGTATGGAAATAAACTCGACAATCTAAATAAAATGGAGAACTTTCTGACATCACACAATCTCCCACGGTTGAAACAGGAAGAAATTGAGACCCTAAGTAGACCAATAACAACCCAATAAATTTACTCCATCATAAGAAAACTACCTACAAAAAAAAGTTCTGGGCCAGATGGCTTTCCAGTGGAATTCTACAAAACAAACAAGGAGGAGCTGATACAAATCCTATTGAAAGTATTCCAAGCAATCAAGAAAGATGGAATTCTCCCAAATCATTTTATGAAGCTAACATCACACCGACACCCAAACCAGGTAAAGATCTAACAAAGAAAGAGAACTACAGGCCAATATCCCTGATGAACATAGATGCAAAAATTCTCAACAAGATTCTGGCAAATCTTACTCAACAACACATCTCAAAAATCATCCACCATGACTAAGTAGGCTTCATCCCCAGGATGTGGGCTGGTTCAACATCTGCTGGTTCAACATCAACATTTAATTATGTTTAATAAACATAATTAAATACATCAACAGATGTGAAACAAGAATTACATGACTGTATCATTAGATTAAAAAAAAAAAAGCTTTTGAAACTCCAGCATCCCTTCTTGATAAAAAGCCTTGAACACCTAGGCATAGACAGAACATACTTCAAAATACTAAGAGCCATCTATGATAAACCCACAGCCAACATACTGCTAAACAGACAGAAATTGGAACCATTTCTTCTGAAAACTGAAATAAGGGTGTCCACTCTCACCCCTCCTGTTCAACATAGTGCTGGAAATCAGACAAGAGAAGGAAATCAAGGGTATCCAAATAGGAAAAGAGGAAATTACGTTATCCATCTTTGTGAATGACATGATCCTATACCTTGAAACCCAAGAGAATCTGTCTAAAGCCTGTTTGCACTGATAAAGGACTTTGGCAAAGTCTCAGGGTAAAAAGTAAATGTGCAAAAGACAGTCATATTTGATACACCAACAACAAACAGAGAACAAAATAAAAAAGCACAATCCCATTCACAATTGCCACACACAAAAATGAAATACCTTGGTCTCTTCCTAACCAGAGAAGTGAAAGACCTTTACAACAAAAAATACAAAGCAACGCTCAAATAAATCAAAGACACAAACAAATGGAAAAATATTCCATGCTCATGGCTTGGAAGAATCACTATTGTTAAGATGTCTATCCTTCCCAAGGCAATTTACAGACTCAAGCAATACCCATTAAATTACCATCATCATTCTTCTCAGACCTGGAAATGACAATACAGATTGTCACACATAAGTGACCAAGAATAGCCAAAACAAACCTCAGCAAAAGAAACAAAGTAGGAAGTATCACACTTCCCAGACTTTAATCTCTACTATTAAGCTACAATAACCAAAACAGCCTGGTACTGGTACAAGAACAGGCATATAGATCAATAAAACAGGAGAGAGAAGCTGGAAGCAAAACTTCAAATTCTCAATCAATTCATTTTCGACAAAGCCTCCACCAACAACCACTGGGGAGAGGAGAACCTATTCAGTAAATTGTGCTGGGAAAACTGGCTGACCATGTGCAGAAGATTGAAATAGGACCCCTACCTATCACCTTACACAAAAATCAACTCCAAATGGATCAAAGACCTAAATGTAAAACCTCAAACTACAAGAATCCTAAAAGAAACACTTTTAAGCACACTGGAGTAGGCAACCAATTCTTGATCAATTCTCCAAAGGCAAATGTCACAAAAAAGATAAGATAGACATAGACAAGTGGTACATCATCAAACTGAAAGCTTCTGCAAAGCAAAAGAAACCATCAAGAGGGTGTGGAGACAGCTCACAGAATGGAAAAAATATTTGTCAACTTTAAATCTGGCAAAGGCCTACATTCAGTATCTACAAGGAACTCAAACATGCCAAAAGGAAAAAAAGCAAACAGCCCAATAAAATGTGGGCAAAAGATCTGAATAGACATTTCTCAAAAAAAGACATATGGGAGAGACGGGGCAAGATGGCGACGGCACAGGTGAACTGGCGAGATTCTCTGAACGGACCAAGACTGCAAACTGCTGAATAGACAGACTGTAAAGCAGAGGGAAAAGTGAACAAAACCAGAAGACCCTCATAAGGAAGAACAGGTCATTGCAGAAGAGAAATAAAAGCAACCCCACCTTCCCTCAAAAACAGAATTGAAGAGGGGGAGGGAAAGGGGTAAAGGGAGAAAAATCTACAGAAATGAAGAAAAACCAAAAGAAGAGTATGGGTCTCTCCCAGATGCCTGGGAGAGCAGACACTGAGAAAACTGACTTTGGAATACAAACAATGAAAAGTCCCCAGACTGAAGGGTCTCAAAATGCAAATGTAGATATCAAAATAATAATGGAGAGATTAAAAAGAATTGAGGAGACACAAGAAGAAACTAGGAAGGAGCTGATATCTGAGATAACAGTAATAAAGAATACTGTGAATGAAATAAATAACAAATTGATAAGCATGGAAAGCAGAATTACCCAAGCAGAAGAAAGAATCTCAGAGCTTGAGGACCAAAATATAGAAATAACCCAAACTCTTAAAAACACAGAAAATAAGCTCAAAAAGACAGAACAAAACCTTCAAGAGATGAGTGACTACCTCAAGAGGCCTAACCTAAGAATAATCGGACTCCCTGAGGCAGAAAGAGAAACAGAGACCACATTGGAACAAACTTACCACGAGATCATTCAAGAAAATTTCCCTTATCTAATCAGTGATACAAAAATTCAAACACAAGAGATTCAGAGAACCCCCGCAAGACAACAAATGAGAAGATCAACTCCTAGACACATAATAATTCGTCTAAATAAAGTAGGCACAAAAGTAAAAATCCTAAAGGCAGCAAGAGAAAAAGGCCAGATCACCCACC
>NW_007246045.1:0-6366 GCF_000164805.1 Carlito syrichta
AACTGGAACAAGACAAGGAATGCCCATTCTCACCCTTCCTGTTCAACATAGTATTGGAAGTCCTGGCTAGAGCAATCAGAGAAGAGAAGACAATCAGGGGTATCCAAAAAGAAAAGAGGAAGTCAAGTTATCTCTCTTTGCAGACGACATGATTGTATACCGTGAAAACCCATGAGAATCTGTCAAAAACCTCATTACACTGATAAAGACCTTTGGCAAAGTCTCAGGATACAAAATAAATGTACAAAAGACAATCGCATTTCTCTACACCAATAATAAACAAACAGAAACCCAAATAAAAAACACAATTCCATTCACAGTAGCCACAAAAAAATTGAAATACCTTGGCATCTTCCTAACCAGAGACATGAAAGACCTTTACAAGGAAAACTACAAAACACTGCTCAAAGAAATCAAAGTTGACACAAACAAATGGAAAAATATTCCATGCTTATGAATTGAAAGAATCAACATTGTTAAGATGTCCATCTTACCTAAGGCAATCTACAAATTCAATGCAATACCCATCAAATTACCAGCAACATTCTTCTCAGACCTAGAAAAAACAATCCAGGAATTCATATGGAAACACAAACATCCAAGAATAACCAGAACAATCCTCAGCAAAAAAAACAAAGCAGGTGGTATCACATTACCAGACTTCAAACTTTACTATAAGGCTACAATCATCAAAATAGCTTGGTATTGGTATAGGAACAGGCATATAGATCAATGGAATAGAATTGAGATTCCAGAAGCAAAACCTCAATTTCTCAACCAACTCATCTTTGACAAAGCCTCCACCACCTACCACTGGGGAGAGGAGAACCTATTCAGTAAAGGATGCTGGAAAAACTGGCTGACCACATGCAGAAGATTGAAACAGGACCCCTATCTATCCCCATGCACAAAGGTTAATTCCAAATGGATCAGAGACCTAAATGTAAAACCTCAAACCATAAGAACCTTAGAAAATGAAGGAAAAACCCTCATGGAAATTGGAACTGGCATCCAATTCCTGAAGAAAACCCAAAACCCACAGCTCATAAGAGAGAAAATAGATAAGTGGGACCTTATTAAACTGACAAGCATCTGCGAAGTCAAAGAAACTTATTAAACTGACAAGCATCTGCGAAGTCAAAGAGAGCAGGGAGACAGCCTACAGACTGGGAAAAAGTATTTGCCAACTCCAGGTCCGACAAAGGCTTAACATCCTGGATCTACAAGGAACTCAAACGTGCTGAAAAGAAAAAAACAAACAACCCCATTATAAAATGGGCAAAAGATATGAACAGACACTTCACAAAGGAAGACATCCGAGCAGCCAACAAACACATGAAGAAATGTTCAACCTCACTAATCATCAGGGAGATGCAAATCAAAACCACACTGAGATACCACCTAACCCCAGTCACAATGGCAATCATCAACAACTCAAAAAGTAACAGCTGCTGGAGAGGGTGTGGTGAAAAGGGAACACTTCTACACTGTTGGTTGGAGTGTAAACTAGTGCAACCTCTGTGGAAAGCAGTGTGGCGATTCCTAAAAGCTCTAAATACCAACCTCCCATATGACCCCGCAATCCCCCTACTGGGAATATATCCTGAAGAACACACATCACTCTATAAAAAAGATACCTGCACACGCATGTTTATCGCAGCGTTGTTCACAATAGCAAGAACGTGGAATCAGCCATGCTGCCCGTCAAAAGAGGACTGGATTAAAAAAATGTGGTACATATACACGATGGAATACTATGCAGCCATAAAAAAGAACAAAATCATGAATTTCGCAGCAACCTGGATGGAAGTAGAGTCTATAATACTGAGTGACCTCTCACAGAAACAAAGATCCGAGTATCACATGCTCTCACTCATATTATGGACCTTAAACATCCAATGCAATACTATACGAAAATGACTGACCGTACTGGGAAACTATGGTGGGGGGAGGGAGATGGGATTAACAGTAGCAAATATCTGTCAGGGAATGGGGAAACACCCCATATCTACAGGGTGCCTGAATGAAACGCAATTGTATACCTAACCCTTAACTGTACTCCACAACATCACAATAAAAAAAATAAAAAAATAAAAAAATAAAGGAAGCAGATCATGTGGGTTCAGTATTAATTCTTTAGCTCATTTTTGGCATGTCACTTTAATTCTTTAAGTGTTAGTTTGCTCATCTATAAAATGTGGCTTATAATATAACCTTCCCAAGCGTTCTCTAATGTCTAGCCTAAAGATTATTATTACTATTTTAACTTTTAATTTTTTATTTTAAAGATGTGGGGTACAATTCAGAATTAGGTATACAAATGTTCTTTATGCAGGTACCCTTGTTGATGAGGTGTGCCCCTTCTACACCAGACAGACTCCCACTACTGCCAATCTCGCTTCCCCGCCCTCCTTCTGGCAGTTTCCCGCTCCTGCCAATCCTTAAATATTATTTTTAAACAGTAGAACATTGCAGATATAAACACTTAACACATTAATCTGAGGTGTAGTAGGGGCTATCAATTCATTTGCTTTTCAAGAATTAACTTGATAGGCTGGAGTCCTGGGGTGAACAATGGGGCCCAGGAAGACAACTTGTGGCTATAGAAATCAATTTTTCTCTTATTAATCACTCTTTGTGATCTTCAGTCCCCATTCTCAGCAAATCTCAAGCTTCAAAGAAATGGAAGAAATGAAGTTGACTTACATTCTTGGCATACAAGGTCAACATTCTACAATAAACAAGGCCTGTAAATGAAATACCCCACATCCTTTCCTCAACTCCTGGAAGGTATATGCCATCAATAAAGAAATTGGTGGAAAAAACTTAGAACAAAATAAATCAATCAGGAGACCTTTGTTGAGTGGATTTTGAAAAGAAATATAGTATGAAACAGCAGTTCTATTATGGAGATTCCTGTTTGAACTTACTCCTGCAGAAAGAAGAGATAATTAAAACATCTGGCCTCAGCACATATGCAGGCTCCTGAGTTGCATAGAGAACAGGGGTTAGTTGCCCTTTACACAGAGTTTTCCATTTGATAAATATTTAATGAAATGGGCTTATGTTTAGTTTGCCTTTTCTGTCCACTGTGTGTGATTTTAGGTCTTCCCTTTAGCCCACGACCCTGTGAATATCTTCATGGTATGTTGACTAAATTTAGATTTATGCCAGTACATACAAAATTAGGAAAAAAGATCATTTCCCACTTAATACATTAGAAACACAGAAATGGATAAATTTACTTAATTGCCTTACTTGAACATTGTTTGTATATATATTTTGCACCAAGCATTGCAATATGGTGGTTTACAAATAGCTCATTTAAAAATTGTGATCTGACTATATTGAAACACTGAGATTCTAAAAACACCCAGAAAGAAAGCAATCTAGAGACAGGAGTTTCCTGTGAGTCCCTAGAACAGAGGATTGGGGTTGTAGTATATTACTCAGGATTAGTTTCTTGTCTGGGTGACATTGGTTGATAGTATTCACCAGAGCCTAGAATTCTGAATTTTAGGGGGAGGACCCCCTAAAAACTGGAATTTATTTATAAAAAATTGTGTCTTTATTTTTACATGTTTAAACGTCAGTCACCTTCAAAGTGTTTTCCATTTGATGCAATACTCTCCAATGCTCAAAACAGGTTTTGAACTCATCAATTTGATATTTTTTAGTGCTTCTACCATTTTTTGTTTCACCTCTTCCATACTGGCAAAACCTTTTCCACTGAGGGCTTATTTCATCCAGGGAAACAAACAAACAAAGAAGTCGCTCATGACAAGATTGGGTGAATAAGGAGGGTGGGGCATAGGGTCATGCCATTTTTGGTGAAAAACGGCTGAACACTCAGCGCAGTGTGGGCAAGTGTATTGTCATGATGGAAGAACCAGTCACCTGCTTGCCAAACTTGGGCTGTGGATTCCACAAATTGTGATGCAACCTTCTCAAAACTTTCAGGAAAAAACCTTGGTTGACCATTTGATATGGAGAAACAAATTCCGAGTATACTATAAGGAGCCTGTCCCCCAAAAAAGAGAATTCCAGGTTTTTTTTGCTCCCCCTTCACATATACTGTCCTGTAATAGTTATCTATTGCATTTCACTCCATTGTAAAAACTTCAATAAACAATAATTCACGTGATCATGACAAAAAGTCTTCACAGATGTTATATTTGGAGATAAAGAAAAACTGATCTACGTTCCTGAATGTAATGCCCCATTGCTTGACTCTTTCTGTTATGGGAATCTCTCCCTGAATACTTTGTGCTTCACTATTTGGAAAGTGCAGGATCCAGATTAATGTTGTGGCAGGGAAATTGTTCTTCCCACAACTCTGCAAAGACCTGACTTGAACTCTTTATTTCTCAAGCTGTAAATCACGGGATTGAACAACGGAGTTAAGATGGTGTAAGACACTGATATCAGAGCATCCTGGCTTGACGAGTAGTTGGATTTTGGCCTTAAGTAGATAAAGGAGGCACAGCCATAGTGGACAGTGGCAACAATGAGGTGAGAGGCACAGGTGGAGAAAGCTTTGTACCTGCCCAATGTAGAAGGAAATTGGAGTATGGCAGAAATGATATGAACGTAGGATACCAAGATCAACAAGAGGGGAGTAACCAGAACCAACATGCAGAGTATGAAGATGACAATTTGACAAAGTGAGTATGGTGTGATGCCAGCATGAGGACAGGAGAGATATCACAGAAGAAGTGATGTAGTTCATTGGAAGAGTGGAAGGGCAGGTGAAATACCAAGAATGTGATGATCTGTGCAACAGTAAAGCCACAGGCACAGGCGGCAACAACTAGTCCCACACACACCCTGTATCTCATGAGCTCTGTGTAGCGCAGTGGGTTACAGATGGCTGCATAGCGATCATAACCTATGGCTGCCAGCAGGAAGGAGTGAGAGCAGCCGAGGAAGAGGAAAGTAAACATCTGGATGGCACAGCCCAGAAAGGAAATAGTCTTTTTCTGAGCCAGCAGGTCAACCAGCATCTTGGGTACAATGACGAAGGTGTAGCAAGTCTCAGAGCAGGAGAGGATGGCGAGGAAGAAGTACCTGGGAGTATGAAGGGCTCTGTCCAGCACAATGGTGGAAATGATGATGATGGCATTGGTACCCAGAGTGAACAGGTAGAAGAGCAGGAAAACGATGAAGAGCAACTGCTGGAGCCTGGCCAGGGAGGAGAAGCCAAGGAAGACAAATTCTCTCAACGCAGTCTCATTGACCCACTCCATCACCAGAGGACAATTCAGAGAGGAGAAGGAGGAGTTGATGTTCAAAGAAATCCCTGCAAATTAATAGAATCGCAGGAAATTGATCATCACAGAGCATGTGTTTTCAGATTTTGAGTTCTAAATTCATCATTTCTCCTCCCTCTTGGTTTTCTAAGATATGAATTCTCTAAAATCAGGACAGTGTACATTAAATGTTGAGGCTCCCCAATAATTCTTTTTTATTGTTTTGAGTTGGAGCCTCACTTTGTCCCCCAGGCTGGAGTGTATGCTCACAGCCATCCCGATGTCGATCTGCTGGGCTCCGGTGATCTTCCGCCTCAGCCTTACAAGTAGTTGCTACCACACCCAGCTAATTTTTTTGATTTATTGTAGAGATGAGATCACACTGTGTTGCCCAGGTTGGTCTCAAACTTGAGGGCTCAGGCATTCTTCTTTCCTTGGCCTTCCAAAGTGCCGGTATTACAGGCTTGAGTCATTGGGCCAACCAATTATTCTAACACTACCATCAAAGATCTCTTGACTTTTTTTCTCCCCAGATTTAACCATCCCGTCATCTCCATTTTCATGATGAGGATGTTACTCAGATTCTTAGTCTCTCACTCTTGCATGTTCTTGCAATACTTGTCCATTTGGCTTTCTTGTATCTATAGTCTCTCAAAGAAATTCTTCTGCAATTGCAAAATAAAGCATCTAAATATGCCAAGCTTTTATATACCTCACTTAATACTCAGTGGCTTTTCAGCATCATTCTCCTTACAGCTGCATTGCTAATCTTAGTTGTAATTTCTCCACAACATAAATCTATAACCTCTCCAACTTGGTTTACCTTACTTCTTGGCAGGAATCATGAGAAGTTTCACCTTCTCATGTTCTCATTATGTGGATTCTTGCTTTTATAGCTTTATCCCCAAAGGCTGGAAAAAGTTATTGTCTTCTTTTTCTAATCATTTATTCCAGGATGGAATAGGTTTATACATTCTCCAATACTTATCTCTAGTCCTTTCTCCTGCAGGAGAACCACAGTCCTTCTTCAGGACTCTTGCCCATTTTCATCACTACTCTTAACTCCTACAGAAATCACCTTACTGCTAGCTTTCCCATTGCCATGCCTACATCTCTT
>NW_007246045.1:6484-10703 GCF_000164805.1 Carlito syrichta
CTCTGTTTCTTACTCATGCTAGTTTCTTACCCATTTTTATCTACGGATCTTTTATGACTATTCTAAAGCCTCAGTCAAATCTGCCTTTTTGGGAGCTTCCTTTTTATTTCTTGGTAAAATAAGTTTCTTTCTCAGAACTTGCATAGGACATTATTTCACAATTATATGTGGCATTTCTTTAATTTCAAAATATTGTATTGAATTGCTTTCATATCTCTTTTCTTCACTAGATTGTGCAATTTGAGGGAAAGATGTGAATTGTATGCATCTTCACTTAAATTCTCCTTAGCATTTAGGACTATATTAAGTACCTAACAGCTTTCCACTAAATATTTTGCTTTCATAAATAGAAAGCTAACTTGTTACTGTTAACTATTAATGGCACCAGAGGCTTCTTAGAATTCACAGAGTAAGAAAATTCTCAGGGTTATCTCATCTTAGGCACAAGATTGTACAGTACCAAAAACACTAAGGATTTCTGTACTGCACAGAACAAAGTTTTGCCCATTCAAATCTAAAAATCTCAGTTTATAAAAGGAAAATGGCACTGAAGAGAGCATCTGGTCATTAGAAGTCTTTGTACCTAGGCATATTCCCAATTCTTAGTGCCTTTGCAGCTATTCAAAGCATATTAAAAAACAAGTCAATGAGAAGAAAATTATAGAGATAGTCTTACATCTATCCCATTTAAAAAACATATCATTAAAAATTATTACCTTAACTAATATTAATAACAAAATTGATGGCAATGCATTTTAGCTTAGCGGAGAACCACTGAATCAGGAATATCACATAGTGCACAAGTATTAAACAGCATGATTGTAACTATGTATCAGGCACTGGGTATGCAATAAATATACACATTTAAGTAAGACTCAGTTCAAAGCCTCAAGTTGCTCATGTTTGAAGGGTGAGATATATTCAGAGGAAGCGATTATTATAAAAAGGTGGTGATTGCAATTATAGATATGTATTTGGAATTATAGAAGCACTCAGGAGACACATCTTTTGTACGTCCTTGAAAAAAAAATATATATATATACATACACATACATATATATATACATTCATATATATGTGTGTGTGTATACATATATAACTATTTTTGAGTTTCATTACATCCATCATGAAGTAGATGAACTGAAGCATTCTTGACAAAATATCATGAGACTGAACACTATTTAGTTTGTTTAACTTAATCTAAATGTATACATAGTTCACGTAAGCATATTCACTTTTCCTGGCTTCTGGAACAGTGCAAGTTTTTTTTCAACTTGCATATTATACTTAATCTCCACCCTTCAATCCCATGAAAGGGACATTATACTTAACCTCCACCCCTCAATTCCATAAAAGGGACACATATTCTTCTCTTTCTCTATTTTATTTCTGTAGTTCTTCACCAATGTCTAAAACAGGGCTTTTATTGCCTAGAAGGGTGGTATTCTTATTACTAATGTACTGTTATTTTCTAATTTTGCATTTCCCAATTTTTAGTACTACTAAAAAATTTCCACATGTATACTCTGAAATTTTACCCTCCCAAACACATGTAAAGTTGGGTAATATAGGAGTAAAATGGGTTTTAAATTTAGACAGATGTAGACTTTAGTCCTGATTCTGGCAAGTACTAGTGGTAAGAACTTAGTAAACTCTCTAAGATCTATTTTCTTATTTGTGTGGTAAGAATGATTCTTGCTTCCCAGGGCTACTGAGAGAATTAATTCAGATCAAGTGTATGAAAGGGACTTGCTCCATGAATAAGGAGTGTTTAATAAATACTTCCCTTTCAGTATTTTGTTCTGTAAGGATTGGGATTAGAAATATTTTCATCAGTGATGTGATAAGCCTTTAACTCATAGCAAGTTGTTGAATCAGACTTTTCTGTACTTTCCCAGGAAGAAAAAATTTAAAAGAAATTGTCCTTCCCTTGAGGCTCTCCAAACTTGACTGTAAGTAACCTGGTTTCCACGGGGTCTGTTCTGTACTGGGAGGGAGGCAAGTGTTACTAATCTTGAAGTACGTGCAAATCCTAGGTACTTGGTTGCTCTTTAGTCAGAGTTATACATGCAGGCTTTCTGGTAGAAAACAAAGAAAGTTACCTAAATTTTTTGTTTTGTTTTGCAGGTGGGAAGGGTGCAGGATATAGAGGACCCAATGATAAGTAATATTTATATACACACACACACACACACACACAAACTTAGGGGTTTCTCCTAATGGATACTTTATAATTATGGAGGATGCATATTTCATAAAAAATGTTTTCTCTACATAGACACCAATCTCAACTATCTATTGAGTTATTAAAGGTTGAAGTATACTGTCTAATATTTCCCATATTTTATAATTTCATAATTTCTATTACCTTCTGAGCACTACAGTTATTAATATGAACAAAATCTCTATTTCTTTCTCAGAGAAGAAAGACTCAGCTATCCATGTTATAAGACAGAGTCTCATAAATAATGTAAAAGAAATACAAACAAATCTTAAAGAAAAACAAATAATTTAAGGGAAGGCTTTAAGAAGCAAGTTGTATTTGCTTATCACCAGTAGACCTTTTGATAAATATATAGCACTATTGTGAGAGGCTGCATTCAACTTCAGCTAATTTTGGGGGGGGAGATGTTTTTTCAAAGTGTTTGTTCATTTTGTGATGGGTGACTTATGAGCACACCTGCCCACACCAAAACTGCTGAACACCAAAAATCCATGAGCCTCTTGCCCCACCCTCTCTCCCTGAGTAACTTTTTTGTTTGTTTGCCTGGATGAAAAAAGTTCTCAAAGGGGTAAATTTGGCTGATGTGGAAGAGGTGAAACAAAAAATGGCAGAAACACTAACAGGCATCAAAACTGATGAGTTCAAAACTGTTTTATTGCATCAAACAGAGAGTACTTTGAAGGTGACTAAAGTTTAAATATGTAAGGATAAACATTTTTTATAAATAAATCCTGATTTTGGGGTCCCCCCTTATATACACTCATAATTATAATAGAATATTTACAAATATGTAATAGATTATTTATAAATATTAATAAATATAAATAGAATATATATAAAGCAAAAATGTTAAGTTTGCACAAGACTTTGAAATGAGAGATCCCCATTTTCTTCCCTTCTTCCATTACCTTACAATAAACTGTATGTTGAGGTCACAAACTCAATAGACTAGCAAACAAAGGAACAAAAACAAACAAAAAAACTCAGTAAAGTTGTTTGGGGAGCATTATCTCAGCCTATCAGACTATCACATTGTTTTTGATGTTAACAAGATGCAGCTTTGGTATGAGTTTATCAATCAAAGTTCAAATCTATTGCATACAAATGTAACACACGCTACATTTATTACATGCTCTATATGTCCTAGATTGGATTGGTATTTATTTTCTCTTTTTTTGTCTCTCACAACAACCCAATGAGGCAGTTATGTCTTTTAACATCTCCCCCACAAAGATGAAAATCTGAGAGTCAAAGAGGTTGAGGACTCTCCTTAAGTTCGCACTAGTGAACTGGTGAACCAACTTGAGACTCCACCATAAACTATGTGTGCGTGAATGTGTGGTGAGAAAGGGAAAGCTGTGTTATGCCCCCCTCCTTTCAGGTGAAAGTATTTAAAGAAAGAGCCTTCTGATACAATTTTGCGATTGGTTCAGTTTCCAACTTCACCCTGGATTGGTTATAGGACTTTGATGTGTCTGAATTAATTCTCTCATGTTTATAATGGAGTTCTTTCCGATATTAAAGTTTCTCCAAAATGAATGAGACAAGGTTTTTGCAATGGTTAAGTGTTACACAAATATTAGTTCTGTAATTACAGCCTAGTTAAAAAGAGGCAGAGAGGGCTACCAGTTTTGAGAATGTAACTTTCACATTGTCTTCTACACCTTTGTTGGTTTCAGGAAGAGTTCAATAGAGTTAGTACATTTTACCTTCATGGGAGTGGGAAAGATATGTTGCAGTAGCTTTTGTCTCTTACCCTGGAGGATCTCCAGAAAGGCAGAGTAATAAAATGTTACAACTGTAGATAGTCTTAAAGATCTAATCTATTAGTTTCATTGGGCAGATGAAGAAATTGAGTTTTAGACAGTGCTGAGACCAGAAAACAACTGAGCAATTGTGTTAGTAACAGAACAGATGTCTTTTCTCTTTCAGATAAATGCGATTTCCACAGTATTATCCGGCCTCCTGAAGACATTAACTATGTATATAATAACT
>NW_007246046.1:0-966 GCF_000164805.1 Carlito syrichta
GGAGATTGAAAAAGATGGAACTCTCCCCAAATCATTTTATAAAGCCAACATCACATTGATACCCAAGCCAGGTAAAGATCCAACAAAGAAAGAGAACTACAGGCCAATAGCTTTGATGAACATAGATGCTAAAATTCTCAACAAGATCCTAGCAAACCGAATTCAGCAATACATCTCAAAAATCATCCATCATGACCAAGTAGGCTTCAATCCTGGGATGCAAGGTTGGTTCAACATTCGTAAAACCATAAATGTAATTAAATACACCAATAAATGTCAAAACAAAAACCACATAATTATATCATTAGATGCAGAAAAAGCTTTTGATAAAATCCAGCACCCCTTCTTGATAAAAACCCTTGAACATCTAGGCATACGGGGAACATACCTCAAAATAGTAAAAGCCATCTACGAGAAACCCACAGCCAGCATACTCCTAAATGGACAAAAATTGGAACCATTTCCCCTGAAAACTGGAACAAAACAAGGATGCCCACTCTCACCCATCCTGTTCAACATGGTATTGGAAGTCCTGGCTCAAGCAATCAGAGAAGAGGGGGCAATCAGGGGTATCCAAATAGGAAAAGAGGAAGTCAAGTTATCTCTCTTTGCAGATGATATGATGGTGTACCTTGAAAACTCAAGAGAATCTGTCAAAAACCTCCTTACACTGATAAAGGCCTTTGGCAAAGTCTCAGGATACAAAATAAATGTACAAAAGACAATCGCATTTCTCTACACCAATAATAAACAAACAGAAACCCAAATAAAAAACACAATTCCATTCACAATAGCCACAAAAAATGAAATACCTTGGCATCTTCCTAACCAGAGACGTGAAAGACCTTTACATGAAAATTACAAACACTGCTCAAGAAATCAAAGATGACACAAACAAGTGGAAAATATCCCATGCTCATGGATTGTAGATCATACTGTGAGATGTCCATCTTACCTAGCAATCTA
>NW_007246046.1:1576-17636 GCF_000164805.1 Carlito syrichta
ATACCCTCATGGAAATCGGAACTGGCATCCAATTCCTGAACAAAACCCGAAACCCACAGGTCATAAGAGAGAAGATAGACAAGTGAGACCTTAATAAACTGACAAGCTTCTGCAAGGCCAAAGAAACTATCAAGAGAGCAGGGAGACAGCCTACAGACTGGGAAAAAATATTCGCCAACACCAGGTCTGACAAAGGCTTAACATCCTGGATCTACAAGGAACTAAAATGTGCTGAAAAGAAAGAAACAAACAACCCCATTATCAAATGGGCAAAAGATATGAACAGACACTTCACAACAGAGGACATCCAAGCAGCCAACAAACACATGAAGAAATGTTCAACCTCACTAATCATCAGGAGATGCAAATCAAAACCACACTGAGATACCACCTAACTCCAGTCAGAATGGCAATTATAAACAACTCAAAAAATAACAGCTGTTGGGAGGGTGTGGCAAAAAGGGAACACTTCTACACTGTTAGTGGGAGTGTATACTAGTACAACCTCTGTGGAAAGCAGTTTGGCGATTCCTAAAAGCTCTACATATCAACCTCCCATATGACCCCGCTATCCCCCCTACTGGAAATATACCCTGAAGAACTCAAATCACTCTATAAAAAAGATACCTGCACACGTATGTTTATCGCAGCGTTGTTCACAATAGCAAGAACCTGGAAACAACCATGCTGCCCATCAAAAGAGGACTGGATTTAAAAAATGTGGTACATATACACGATGGAATACTACGCAGCCATAAAAAAGAACAAAATCATGAATTTTGCAGCAACCTGGATGGAACTATAGTCTACAATACTGAGTGACCTCTCACAGAAACAAAGATCCAAGTATCACATGTTCTTTTATATAATGGACCTTGAACATCCAATGTAATACTATAAGAAAATGACTGACGGTACTGGGAAACTATGAAGGGGGGGGATGGGATTTACAGTAGCAAATATCTGTCTGGGGATGGGGAAACACCTCTTATCAACAGGGTGCCTGAATGAAACGTAATTGTACACCTAACCCTTAACTGTACCCCACAAAACCATAATAAAAAATATTGATAAAAAAAAAAAAAGAAACAAAGTAATAAAATTATGCATTACAACTAGAAGAGAAGGCAGATGATAAGACAGGATACCTGAAAAATCTAAGAGAATCAAGCAATAAAAGAAATCAGTGAATTAGCAGAATACAAAATTAACATCTAAAATCAAGAGTTTTCATATACACAAATAATAAACAGAAGAAATAAGGATAGAGGTTATACACAGAGACAATCAAACACTTAGGAATAAATTTAACAAAAAAACATGCAAAATCTCTAAGAGAAAAAATTTTTTTTTTCTTTTTGAGTCAGGTCTCACTCTGTCAATCACAGCTCACTGCAGCCCAGACCTCCTGGGCTCAAGCGATCCTTCCACCTCAGCCTCCCAGCTAATTTTTTGTTGTTTGTTTTTTGTAGAGACAAGGTCTCACTATAATGTCTAGAATGGTCTTGAACTCCTGGGCTCAAGCAATCCTCCCACCTCGGCCTCCCAAAGTGCTGGGATTACAGGTGTGAGCCATTACACCCAGTCTCTAAGAGGAAAGTTTTTAAACAATCCTGAAAAACATTTAAAAAGACCTAAACAAATAGAACAGTATCCCCTATTCTTGGCAAATGTGACTGAAAACTATAAAGATACTGATATCCCTAAGTTAAGTTATAAATTCAATACAATCACAATAAAATACCAATAAGCTATTTTATGAAATTAGACAAGCTGATCCTAAAATTCAGATAGAAAATCAAACAAGAAGGGGTTTTTAAAAAAAAGGGGGGGGGGAAATCAATGAAGAAACTCCTTATCAGACATTAAAACACATTATACAGGCCAGGCTCAGTGGCTCAGCCTGTAATCCCAGCACTTTGGGAGGTTGAGGTGAGTGGATAGCCTGAGCCCGCAGGTTCGAGACCCACCTAGGCAACTTGGTGAGACCTCGTCTCTATAATAAATAAAAAACTAGCTGGGTGTGGTAGCTTGCACCTGCAATTCCGCCTACTAGGAAGGCTGAGGCGGAAGGATCACCAGGGCCCAGCATGTCGAGGCTGCAGTGGCCGGGAGCGTGCCACTGCCCTCCAGTCTGAGTGATAGAGTGAGATTCCAACTCAAAAAAAAAGAAAACATACTATACAATCTCTATCATTAAAAACACGCAGTACTGGTACATGAAAGACAGACCAGTAGAACAATATAGAAACTCTAAAAGTAATTTCCCAAACATAGATAAAAATTTAAGTATATGATAAAGGTGGTATCTCCAATCACTAGGGTAAAGATAAACTTTTTTCTTTCCTTAAGCAACCATGTTAACTCCTGGAAGAGATAAACTTTTAATACAAGGTGCTAAAATAATTAGATAGTTATTAGGGAAAACATTAAATAAGATCTGTAACTCACATCATAAAAAAGAAACTACAAATAAATTAGGGATCTAAACATAGAAGTAAAGTCATACAAGTACTAGAAGAAAACATGTAAATTCTTCTTTAACCTTTGAATAGCTTTCCAAATCATTATTCCAAATGGACAATAAAAGATTGATCAATCTGACCGCACAAAAATGAAAATAAAAAATAAAAATTCTGCATGACACAATACACAATAAACAAAAGCAAAAGATAAATGACCAACTGGAAGAAACAGTCACAACATAGACCATAAAGTGTCCGTTACACTAATATATAAGAATTTCTAAAAATTAAGGCACAAAGGACCAAAACCCCTAGTGAAAAATGGGAAAAAGAAAGGAATACAAAATTCACGAAAAAAGAGATAATGCCTATCTAACATATGAGAAAATGTTAAAATTCACTCATAATTACAGAAGTGCAAATTGAAATAACACTAAAACACCATTTTTCACTATCACATTGGCAAAAAATTTTAAATAGGACAACAAATTCTCTATGCATAGTTGTGAAGAAATAGGCATGCTTCTTCTTGGTTGGTGGAAATGCAAACTGAAACAACCCTTCTGAAGAGAAATTTAACAATACCACCACAATTCTTGCCTTTTAGACTGAGTAGTTTCCTTGGCTTATACCCTCAAGATACACCAATAATATAAAAACACATATGGACAAGGATATTCATTGTAGCACTGTTTGCAATCACAAAATATTGGGATTAACATACATGTCCACACATGGAAAGCTAGTGAGATTAAATAATTGATTGTTTTAACTTTATTGGACTTAGGTTTTTTAAATAGATTGATATGTGGCTAGTGGTTACCATATTGAACAGCACAACTCTAGGGGTACTTTTCAATTCCTGAGGAGCACGGACCAAGATAAGACATGCCAAAAATTGCAGCCAAGAGTTTAAGGTGCTAAAGGGACACTCAGCAGACACACCTTGCTGGGATAGGAGTCCAGGCCCGGTCAAGGAGAAGAACCTAATAAGCATGCTTCTAATATAGATTGCTGAAGGACTACACTCTAGCAATAAGGGAAAACTGGAAATAGGACAGTCTTTTTGAAACTTGAAACCGTCAACCCCCAGTGAGATTAAAGTGATCTTCACTATTAACAGAATAAAATGGCAAGAAGTATGGAGATTATCTGAAACCTGTATAACTGACAAGGAAGTAATTTCTATATCGAAGAACTGCAAATTAAAATCACAAAGAGATAACACTATGTACACAATGGAATGAGTAAGATTTTAAAATGTGCAAATACCAAGTAAACAAGTACTGGCAAGGATGTGGAAAAACAAAAATCCATAATCATTGCTAAAGGAAACAAATTTGGAAAAAATTTGGCATTATCTACCCATATTAATCATAACCATATCTTAGAACAACAAAATTTCATTCCTAAATTGGTAGTAATACATTTTCAAATATATGTACATTAATACCCAGAGACATACAAAGAAATACTGCAGCATGATTCATAATAGCTAAAAGCTAGAAATACTTTAATGATAATTAATAGAATTAAATAATAGATAAATTTTATTAATGGAATACAATTTAGCAATAAAAATGAAGAAACTATATCTAAACACAGATGAATCTCACAAAAGTAATACAGAATGAAACAACCTAAATACCAAAATATAATATTGCATAATGCCATTTTTAAAAGTTCAAAAGGAAAGCAAATCTACTCTCTTGTGTTAGAAGTCAGGTTAATGAAGACTTCTGAGGAGAAGGGTAAAGAGAGTGACTGACAGAAAGCACAAGTTGTGGAACCTCGTTGAATGCTGCTGAGTTCTTGACCAGCAGTGGCAATTATGTAGTTATTCTCCATGAAAAATGTCTATACTTGTACATTCTTTGTAGTTGTCTGTACATATGCCATGCCAGTTTTCTACTGCTGCTGTGACAGATTACCTCAAACTTGGTGACAACACAAATCTACTGTCTTACAGCTCTGTAGGTAAGACACCCAAAATGGGTCTGAGCTAAAATTAAGTTGTAAGAAAGGCTGTGTTCCTTCCGGAACTCTGGGAGAGAAGCCATTTCCTTTTCTTTTCCAGCTTTTAGAGGCTGCCTGCACTACTTGTCTCATGGTCCCTTCCTCTATCTTCAAAGACAGCACCCTTGCATCTCTCTGGTGATTCGACAGCATCCTGAGCCCAGCTGGGAAAGATCTGCTGTTTTAGGACTCATAGGATTAGACTGAGCCTACCTGGATAACTCAAGTTAATTTATCATCTGGAAGTTCATAATTTGATCAGATTTGCAAAGTCCCATTTGGCAGGTAAAGTGACACCTTCACAAGTTCAGGAATTAGCACATGGACATCTGCCTACTACAGGCTGTATTTCAGAATAAAAATATAATGAACAAAGTAACATGCACACTTGATCATTCAAAATCCGAGGTTAGTATCATATCCTTATCCAACACCTGAGCAATTCAGATCCTCAGATCATTTTAACTCTGATCACAGAACTCCCTTGTCCACCCTGCTTTTAACACTTTCCATACTTTTTCATTTTTATTGATTTATACATTGAAAGCCTGTTTAAATTTTCATCATATTTACTAAGTTTCTGAAGTATAATCTTTTTTTCCCACTCTCCTTCAATCTCTCTTAACATTTACTTCTTCATGAAGTACATAGTTGAATAATTCTTTCAGAGTGCCTTTGTAAATGGTGACTCTCTCAGTTTTCCTTTATCTTTAAAAAGTCGACTTTTTTTTTTTTTTGAGAAGTCTATTCGTATCTTTTGCCTACTTTTTAATAGGGCTATTATTTTTTTTTCCTTTCAGCACATTTGAGTTCCTTGTAGATCCTGGATGTTAGGACTTTCTCAGATATGTAGTTTGCAAATATTTTTTTCCCATTCTGTGGGATGTCTCCATGCTCTTTTGATGGCTTATTTTGTTTTGCAGAAGCATTTTAGTTTAATGACATCCCATTTGTCTATATTATCTCTATGGGATGAGTATTTGGGGTTTTGATCAGGAACTGGCTGCCTAATCCAATTTTCATAAGAGTGTCACCTGTGTTTTCTAAGATTCTTTCAGGTTGCGGTTTTATGCTTAGGTCTTTGATGCGTTTCGAGTTGGTTTTTGTATATGGTGACAGGTAGGGGTCCTGTTTCATTCTTCTGCATGTGGTCCGCCAGTTTTCCCATTACCACTTACTAAGTTCTCCTCTCCCCAGTGGTTGTTGGTGGAGAAGATGAGTTGGTTGAGAAATTGAGGTTTTGTTTCCGGAAACTCTATCCTGCTCCATTGGTCTATGCCTGTTCTTTTTCCAATACCAAGCTGTTTTGATTATTGTAGACTTATAATAAAGTTTAACTTCTGGAAGTGAGAGACCTCCCATTTTGTTTCTTTTGCTAAGCATTGTCTTTGCTATTCGTGGTCATTTATGTTTCCATATGAATTTCTGTATTGTTGTTTCCATGTCTGAGAAGAAAGATGTTGGTAATTTAATGGGTATTGCACTGAATCTGCAGATTGCCTTTGGTAGGATGGATGTCTTAACAATGTTGATTCTTCCTATCCATGAGCAGGGAATGTTTTTCCATTTGTTTGTGTCTTCTTTGATTTCTTTGAGTAGTGTTTTATAGTTTTCATTGTAAAGGTCTTTCACTTCTCTGGTTAGGAAGATGCTGAGGTATTTCTTGTGTGTGTGTGTGTGTGTGTGTGTGTGTGTGTGTGTGTGTGTGTGTGTGTGTGTGTGTGTATGTATGGCTATTGTGAATGGGACTGTACTTTTTAACTGGTTCTCTGCCTGTTTATTGTTGGTATATAAGAATGCAACTGTCTTCTGCATGTTTATTTTGTATCTTGAGACTTTGCCAAAGTCTTTTACCAGTGCAAGGAGGTTTTTGACAGATCCTCTTGAGTTTTCAAGATATTGGATCATATTGTCAACAAAAAAGGATAACTTAACTTCCTCTTTTCCTATTTGGATACCCCTGATTTCCTTCTCTAGTCTAACTGCTCTAGCTAGAACTTCCAACACTATGTTGGACAGGAGAGGTGAGAGTGGGCAGCCTTGTCTTGTTAAGGTTTTTAGCGAAAATGCTTTCAATTTCTGTTTTTTTAACAATATGTTGATTGTGAGTTTATTGTAGATGGCTCTTACTATTTTGAGACATACAAGTAACCATCCGAGCAGCCAACAGATGCATGGAAAAAATGCTCAGTCTCACTAATCATCAAAGAAAAGCAAATAAAAATCACACTGAGATACCCCCTAACTCCAGTCAGGATGGCTATCATCAATAACTCAAAAAACAACAGATGCTGGAGAGGATGCGGGGGAAAAGGGAATGCTTCTACACTGTCGGTGAGAGTGTAAACTTGTACAACCTATGTGGAAAACAGTGTGGTAATTCCTAAAACATCTGAAAATCGACCTTACATACAACCCAGCTTTCCCCTTTCTGGAAATATACCTCAAATCATTCTATAAAAAAGATACCTACACATGCATACTTATTGCAATATTATTCACAATAGCAAAGAACATGGAACCAACCGTGCTGCCACTGAAAGTGGACTGAATTTTTAAAAAAAGGCACATAAACACGATGGAATTTTACACAACCATAAAGGACAAAATTATGGACTTCACAGCAACTTGGATGATTTAGAGTCTATAATACTGAGTTACCTATTACAGAAACAAAGAACTGAGTACCACCTGTTCTCACTCATAAGCGGATCCTATAATTTATCATAATGCAATAATAAAGGAATTGGTAGTTGAAGGAAACTGCTGTGGCAAGGGCACGTAACATCAATAAGGGTACCTGATCTCAAACCAGGCAAAGTTGGTATCAAAGGGAGTCCCAAACTTTACCTATAAAACGGCCACTTATGTACCTAATCCTGAATTGTACCCCACATCTTTAAAATAAAAATAAATAAATAAAGGCTTTTTAGGCCAGGGATATTGGCTCACATCTATAATCTCATCACTTAGGAAGAACAAGGCAGGAAGACTGCATGAGCCCAAGAGTTGGAGGCCAGCTTAGGCAACATAATAGCCAGACCTTGTCTCCACAAAAAATTAGCCAGGAATAGTGGTTTGCACCTGTAGTCAGGAGGCTGAGACAGAAGGATAGCCTGAGTCCAGTAGGTGGAGGATGTGGCGAGCCATAATCAAGTCACTGCACTCCAACCCTGGTTACACACTGAGACATCAACTCAAAAAACAAAAAGATTTTTTTACACTCCTGTTTGAATAACTGTCTCCAAATAAAAATATCCTTGATTAGAAATGCAGTATAGCACGGTAGCTTAAAGGTTTTGAAGACACACTGTTTAAGCTTAAATATCTGATCCATCAGTGAATAATTAGCATGTAATGCAAGCAAGATAATAAGCTACTCTGACTTTCTCTGAACTTATAAAATGGAAACGATGATAGCTATATTTTAGAGTCATAAATATTAAATGAGTTAATACATATGAAATGTTTTAAAAACTACTTACCAAAGAAAGAGCATTAAGTAAATGTTGGCTATCATTAGCTATTAGGTTGATTTAACTATCAAGGTTAATAGCCCATGATATTTAAAATATATATAACATTTAATCATCTTCTGATATTTATTATTGTTAAGAAATCTTCCTTTAGATTTATGATTTTTCCTTTAAAAGTAATTTTCATTTACTCCCATGCTGCTTTTAAGACTCTTCTTGCATCTTTGGTATCCTTAAATTACACTAGAGTGCATCTAAATAGGGCCTGAGCTCTATTTCATTTATAATCCTCAGGATCTGAATCCAATTCATGTCCTGCATTAACTTTAGAAAATTCCCACAATGAAGAGAGACTAGATGATAAGAAATATCATCTAGTCTCTCTTCCTAGAATTCTTATTAGTCTTATGTCAGACCTGCTCTGTCTATCTTCAATATGTCTTAACCCTGTAAGACAGGGTTTATATTTATTTAAATTTATTAATATGTGCAACATCCCAGAAAATTTCTTAAATGATCTTCAAGATTTCAATTCTTTTTTTCCCATTTTTATATTAGATTCAGGGGTACACATGCATGTTTGTTACATAGACATATTGTATAGTGGTGGGGATTGGGTCTCAGATGGTCTGTTTCCCAGATAGTGAACACAGTACCAACAGGTAAGTTCTGAACTCTAATGCCCTTTCCTACCTTGGCCCTTATTGGGGTTTCTAGTGTCTATTTTTTCCATCTTTGTGACCATTTTAGCTCCTGCATAGGAGAAAGGACATGACTTCATTCTTTTTTATGGCTGTGTTGCGTTCCGTGGTATATCTATGCCATATTTTCTTTACCCAGTCAATTGCAGGTGGGTACTTAGTTTGGTTCCATGATTTTGCTATTGTGAATAGTGCTGTAGTGAACATATGAAAAAAGATATCTTTTTTATCTATTGATTTATTTTCCTTTATGTAGCTCTCTAATAGGATTGCTAGATCAAATGGTAACTCAATTTTTAGTTCTTTGAGAAATCTCCATATTGTTTTTCATAGTGGTTGTATTAGTTCACAATCTCACCAACAGTAGATGAGTGCTCCCTTTTCTCCACAACCACACCAACATCTGTTGTTCCTTGACTTTCTAATAACAGCAATTCAGACTGGTGTGAGGTGATATCTCATTGTGGTTTTAATTAGCATTTCCTTGACAATTAGTGATGCTGAGTATTTTTCTCATAATGTTTGCAGGCTACTTATGTGTCTTCTTTTGAGAAGTGTCTATTCATGTCCATTGCCCACTTTTTGCTGGGGTAATTTTTTTTTTTCATATTGAGTTGAGTTCCTTGTAGATTCTGAATATTAGCCCTTTGTCTGAGGAGCAATTTGCAAATATTTTCTCCCATTCAGTAGTTTTTCTTTGAATTCCATTGATTACTTCTTTTGCTGTGCAGAGACTTTTTAGCTTAATTAAATCCCATTTGTCTATTTTTGGTTTTTTTGCAATTGCTTTTGGGCTGTTTAGCATAAATTCTTTGCCTAGTCCAATGTCCAGAGAAATTTTTTCTAGGTTTTCTTCTATGATTTTTATAGTTTCAGGTCTTACATTTAAGGTAATCCATCAAGTTAATTTTCATACGTGGTAAGAGATAGGCATCCAGTTCATTCTTCTTCATATGGCCAATTTTCCTGACACAATTGATTGAAGAGAGTGTCCTTTCCCTGTTGTTTATTTTTGTCGGCTTTATTAAAGATCAGTTAGTTATAGGAATGTGGTTTTAATTCTGGGTTCTCTATACTGTTCCCCTGATCTATTGTTATACCAGTACCATGCTTTTTTTAGTTACTGTAGCATATAGTATAATTTGAATTCAGGCAGTGTGATGCCTCCATAGTTGTTCTCTTTGCTTAGAATTGCTTTAGCTATTTGAGCTCTTTTTGGTTCCATATAAACTTTAAAATTGTTTTTCCTGAGAGGGTGGGGCAAAAAAAAAAGATTGATTATTTTTCTAGTTCCATGAAGAATGAAGTTGGTATTTTGATCAGGATTGCATTGAACCTATAGATTGCTTTGGGCAGTACTGTCATTAAAACAGTATTGATCCTTCCAATCCATGAACGTGGGACGTTTCATTTGTTTGTATCATCTATGATTTATTTCATCAGTGTTTGGCAGTTTTCTTTGTAGAGATCTTCTATCTCCTCGGGTGTAGTCCTAGATCTTGTGTGTGTGTGTGTGTGTGTGTGTGTGTGTGTGTGTGTGGCTAGTGAGAATGGGACTGAACTCCTAATTTAGTTCTCACTTGAGCACTGTTCATGTATAAGAATGCTACAGATTTTTGTACATTGATTTTGTATTCTGAGACTTTATTGAAGTAATTTATCAGGTCTAGAAACTTCTTGGAGGAGTCTTTAGGGTTTTCAGGGTATGCAATCATGTCATCCACAAATAGAAATAGTTTGCCTTCCTCCATGCTGATCTGGATGACTTTTCTTTCTTTTACCCAGTGGCTCTTGCTAGGACTTCCAGTACTATGTTGAATAAGAATGGTGAGAATGGACATCCCTGTCTTGTTCCTGTTCTGAGGGAAAATATTTCTAACTTTTCTCAATTAAGTATGATGTTGGTTGCGGGTTTGATCATACATGGCTCTTATTATTTGGAGATCTGCTTCTTTGAATGCCTTTTCTGTATCTATTGAAATAATCATATGGTTTTTATTCTTGCTTCTGTTTATGTGGAGAATAAGGTTTTTTGACTTGCAGATATTGAACCATCTTTGCATCCCTGGAACAAAACCCAATTGGTCATGATGGATAATAATATTGCTATGCTGTTGAATTCAGTTTGCTAGTATTTTGTTACGGACTTTAGCATCTACATTGATCAGGGAAATAGGCCTGTAGTTTTCCTTTTTGTTGTTATTGTCTAATTTTGATATCAGTGTGATACAAGTTTCAAAGAATGACTTAGGGAAGAGTCCCTCCTCCTCAAGTTTCTGAAATAATTTGGTAGGATTGGTATCAGCACTTCTTTGTACATCTGATAAAATTCAGGTGTGAGTCAGTCTGGCCCTGGGCTTTTATTTGTTGGGAGATTTTTATTTTATTTTAATTTTTTTTTTAGGAGTCTCACTCTGTCACCCAGGCTGGGGTACAGCAGCACAGTCACAGCCACCACAGCATTGACCTTCTGGGCTCAGGTGATCCTACCATCTCAGCCTTCCAAGTAGCTGGAATCACAGGTGCACAGCACCATGCCCAGCTAATTTTTTGATTTATTGTAGAAACAAGGTCTCACCAAGTTACCCAAGCTGGTCTCAAACCCCTAGACCCAGGCAATCCTCACACCTCAGCCTCCCAAAGTGTTGGGATTACAAGTGTGAGCCACTGCACCTAGCTTGCTGGGGGATTTTTTTAAATTATTGGTTCAAGTTAATTGCTTATTATTGGTCTGTTCAGATTATCTATTTCTTCCTGATTCCATCTTGGGAGGTTGTATCCAGGAATTTATCCATTTCCTCAAGGCTTTTAAGTTTGTTGCCATAGAAGTATTCATGGTAGTCTCTAATCTTATTCCTGTGGTAATGGTTGTTATGTCACTGTTATTTTGATTGAAATTACTTAAGTTTTCTCTTTTTCTTGGTTAGTCTAGCTAGTGATCTGTTGATTTTATTTTTTCAAAGAACCAACTTTTGTATTCACTGATCCTTTGTGTCGGTTTTCTTGGCCTCAATCTTATTTAATTCTGCTCTGATTTTTTAATTTATTTTTTTATTCTAGTTTTAGGTTTAGATTATTCTTTTTTGGTGTGGGGGGGTGGAGTCTCACTCTGCCGCCCAGACTGGAGTGCAGTGGCATACTCCCAGCCACTGCAGTCTCAACCTGCTGGGCTCCAGGGATTCTTCCGCCTCGGCCTTCCAAGTAGCCGAAACTACAAGCACACGCTACCACGTGTGCTTACCACGTAGCTAATTTTTTATTTATTGTAGAGATGAGGGCTCACCAAGTTGCCCAGGCAGATCTCAAACCCGCAGGCTCAGGTAATCCACTCACCTCAGCCTCCCAAGGCACGGGATTACAGGCTGAGCCACTGAGCCCAGCTAGATTATTCTTGTTTTTCTAGTTTCTTGAGGTACAAGATTAAACTGCTAATTTCTGATCTGTCTTTTTGATGTAGGCATTTAGTGCAATAAACTTTCCTCTCAGAACTGTTTTTGCTGTGTCCCATAAGTTTTGGTATATTTGTCACTATTTTCATTTGTTTCTATGAATTTTTAAAATTTCTTTCTTAATTTCATTGTTTAGCCAAGGGTCATTCAAGAGAGTTGTTCAGTTTCCATGTAGTGGTACATTTTGGGGAGCTCCTCTTAGTGTTGAGTTCTAATTTTATTCCACTGTTGTCTGAGAAGAGGCTTGGTATAATTTGATATTTTTAAATGTATTTACACTTGCTTTATAGCAAGGCACATGGTCTACTCTGGAGAATGTTCCATGCAGAGATTAGAAAAATACATACTCTGCAGTTGTTGGCTAGTCAATTCTGTAGATATCTGTTAGGTCCACTTGGTCTATAGCCCAGTTTACATCCATTATTTGTTAATTTGCTACTTCAATGATCTGTTTAACAAAGCCAGGAGATGTTAAAAGTCATCCACTATTATGGTATTTCTATCAATACGTTTTCCAAGGTCAAGTAGTGTTTGCTTCATAAATTTGTGTGCTCTTCTGTTCAATTGTATATGTTTAAAATGGTTAAATCTTCTTGTTGAATTGCACCCTTTATCATTATATAATGCCATTCTTTGTCTTTTTTTTTTTTACTGTTTTTGATTTAAAGTCTGAGCTATTTGATATGAGGACAGCTACTCCTGCTCTCTTTATCGTCCATTAACTGATATATCTTTTTCCACTCATTTGAGTCTGTGACTCTTTGGTCAGTAGGTGGGTCTCTTGCAGACAGCATATGATTGGGTTTGTTTTTTATCCAGTTGCCTCTCTAATTATTTTAAGTGCAACATTTAGACTATTTACATTGAGGGTTAATATTGATACATAATGTTTTATTCCTGCCATAGTGTTGCAAGCTAGCTGGCATGGGGATTCAAAGGTGCACTTGCTTTACAGGCACTATAAGCTCTGTACTTACATGATCTTTCATGACAGTGAGAGTAGTTTCATTTCCAAGTTTATAATTACTTTTAGCACCTCTTAATAGAGACAGTTTACTGGTGACAAATTCCCTTAGTGCTTGTTTATCAAGGAAAGACTATTTTCTCCTTTATTTATGAAGCTTATTTTGGCTAAATATAAGATTCTTGGTTGGCTTATTTTTCTTTAACCAGGTCAAATATAGGTCCCCATTCTCTTCTGGCTTGTAGCATTTCTGCTGAGAATTCTGCTGTTTGTCTTCCATCTCTAAGAGTCTTTCTTTCACGTGTCTTAGCCTACTGCTATAGTTTTGTATGGTATTTTGTATCTCTACCATTGTGTTTTTTAGTTCTTTTTTTTTTTCAATCTCTCCTTTCACCTCCTATATTGTTCTGCAAATTTCTTTGTGTTGGTTCTCAGCATTATCTTATATCTTGTTGTGATTCTTTATAATCTATGTTATTAATTTGTTATCTGACATTTCAGGGATTTCATTTTGGTTAGGTTCTGATGTTGAAGAATTGGTGAGCCCCTTTGGAGGGATAGCACTCTTTTCTTTCATACTTTAAGAGTTGTTTTTGTGGTTCTTTCTCATCCAGATGAACAATAGTATCTAATCTGTATGAGTTACTTTGATATAGATAGCCTGTGTATGTAGGCTTTCCCAAGTGTTGATTGTAATAGCAATTTCATGGGGGTGTGGGTTGGCTCACTGCTTCCTGTGAGGCTCAGGTGGTGGGGGTCTTGAGAGGCTTAACTTGCTCCTCAGTGGCGTGTACTTGTGTCAGCAGATTACCTGTAGTGATGTGTTGTTCAACCTCCTGGCCAGCAGATGGCACCTATGGGTAAGAGCTGGCCACTGTCAATGTGGATGGGTATTTACTTGATCCCTGTTTACTGGAATAGCCATTCTTCATCTCAGCAGTGAGGTCATCTAGGTAGTGCACCAAGGTCTGTGCTCCCAATTCAGCCCCAGGAATGGAAAAACCAAGATGAGCAAGGCCTAACCAGCCAGGCACACCTACAGATCCACTAATGTCAGGCACAGGCCCCTGTACAAGGCTAGGTCTGGTGTGTGGCCTCTGAGTGCCAAGAGGTGTGCCTCCGCCAAGTGTTAGGGGGCCTTTGCTGGTTCAAGTTCTCTGCTCAGGAAGGTGAGGGTGGCCTAAACTCCCATTCTAGAAGAGTGGGAGCTCCAGGTACCTGGAAATATTCTGGACATTGAGTAGAGAGAACAGCACAGTCCCAGGAGCTCTGCCCTTGGGGAGAGGGAAGGCTTAGGCTCATATCCCAAGTGATTAGGGATCATATCCCAAGTGTTAGTACGTGGAACATAGGGGGCCTCGTTGTGCAAGGGTAGAAGGTAGGGTGGCTTAGGCTACTAATCCAGGAGTGTAGAAATGGGGGCAACCTGATCCTCAGTACTGAGGGAACACAATTCCCCAACAGACTTCAAAAGTAGGCCGTGATACCTTGCAGTGACACCTGCAGCTCAATGCCAGGTCATGGGCCTTATCTCTGGGCAGAAACCAAAGTGACTATAGCAGTTGCTTTGCTGAGACAATGAACACCTGTCAAAAATGGTATCTTCCTCATGAACCTGGATTTGAGAGAACACCCACGGCTTTACTAGGTGTCATTACCTCTCAACAACTCTTGCCACCTCTGAGACAGCTCCAGGGCCCAGAAGAAATGGGGTATTCTCTCACGTCCTGAGTTAAACAGATCCCTGACTGGAAGGTATGTCTCAAAAGCCAGTTTCCAGTCCTGTTCTATGTTTTGGGATCACACTCACTTTTCTCTAAGGAGTGCCATCACAGGAACTATTGGCCCATCTTCTCCTCCCTGAGATCTGGGGTGTCCTCTGACATTCTGAGGAATATCCATTTTCCTTCTTGAATTGTGATTCACTGTACTGGTCTTTCCACACTATTTGACAATGTTCTTATAGGTGAGGCATGCTCAAAAGTCTCTAATCCACCATCTTTGACTATTTTTTCATGGAATTAATTTCAATTATTTATTAAATGTATCTACTATTCTTTTGCATCCATCTACTTACTTTTTTGCTTTTTATCAATTCAGTTCCAAATCCAGAAGTGCTATTTGGTTCTTTTTCAAATCTTACTTTTCTTTTTTCGGTTTCTCCTTCCTACCTCTCCTTATTTCCTAATGTCTTAAATCTTTAAAATATTTATTTTATAGCCTGCATCCAATAATCTATTATCAAAGTGGTAGAAGAGGGTCTACCACAGAATCTTCTTCAAAGATCATTTTTCTTTTGTGTTTTGTAAACTTCAATTATAAATTCATCTTCATCAGGCCTTTATCTATGAGAATCTTGTGCAATTATGTATGGCTGTGAGTCCCTCTGAGCGGTTCTGCTATGGCTACTACCAAGCAAACAAGGTATATCACCAGCCCATGTCCAATTTTGTTACAGATCTCAAAGGAGTAATAGTTCAAACCACAAACTCACATTAGGCCTGACTGTTGTTACGTGTGCTCAAAAAGACATTCCCTGCTCCCTACATCCCACATACCTCTAATCCAGAGTACATGCAAAAACGATCATGCTTCTTTGCTGCTTTCATGTGCCAATGGGTAGTTTTCTATTCTACACTTTTACTGATGATGCAACTTTAAAGATTCCTGGCTTTATGCAGAAGTCTCACTTCTTCTTTTCTTTTTCTTTTTTTTCACATGACAAAGAGTCTTTGCTTTTAAATAATTATCAGTGCATCAAGTAATCATATGTAACAAATATATGAATTCTATCATCTGGCAATTTTAACTAAGATAAACTAAAAGCAGCCCAAACAATTATAATATATGTCCCTGTTCTACCCATTAGCAAAATGGACTGCATTAAGGCTGGCTGCTTCATCACACAGGCTACTTTTTTTTTTTTTTTTTTTTTTTTTTTTGAATTGGAATCTCACTCTGTCGCCCAGATTGGAGTGCAGGGGCCGCT
>NW_007246046.1:17782-80819 GCF_000164805.1 Carlito syrichta
AGGCAATCCACTCACCTCAGCCTCCCAAAGGCACGGGATTACAGGCTGAGCCACCGAGCCCGGCTACACAGGCTACTTTTAACCTTTTTAATAAACAAAACCCCTGACCTTCAAGAAGTGTTAGGGCAAAAAAAATTATTTAATTCCTTTTTTCTTCAAATAATTGTTTTTATGTGTGTTTTGTTTTTTTACGAGATCAAAGAAAGAAAAAGTCAACACTGATTATATATCTTGCTTGAGCTAAAGGGCAAAGGAAAACATACAACACACACCCATTAAATTTATAAGAAATTTGGCCGGGCTTGATGGCTCAGACTGTAATTCCGTGCTTTGGGAGACCGAGGTGAGTGAATTGCCTAAGCCAGCGGGTTCGAGACCCGCCTGGGCAATTTGGCGAGACCTCATCTCTACAATAAATCAAAAAATTAGCCGGACGTGGTAGCACACCTGTAGTTCCAGCTACTTGGAAGGCTGAGGCGGAAGGATCGCCGGAGCCCAGCAGGTTGAAGCTGCGGTGGCCAGGAGCGTTCCACTGCACTCCAGTCTGGGCAAATAAGTAAGACACCGACTCAAAAAAAAAAAAAGAAATTTAATATTTAAAACAGTTGAAATCTTTGAATCGGTTCTAAGTCTTTACAAAGAAACTAGATTGGCTACTCTCAATATATCAAAAGACCTACCATGTAATATACAAAAATAGGCTGCATGGTAGTTCATACCGGTAATCCCAACACTCTGAGAGGCCAAAGCCGAAGAATTGCTTGAGACAAGGAGCCCAAGATCAGCCTAGGCAACACAGTGAGATCTCACCTCTACCAAAAAAAAAAAAAAGTAGCTGGGCATGGTGACACGAATTTGTAATCCCAGCTATTCAAGAGGCTGAGGCGGGAGGACCATGTGAGCCCAGGAGGTAGAGGCTGAGTGATCATTCCACTGCACTCCAGCATGGGTGACAGGGACCCCAATTCTAAATAAATAAATAAACATATATATATAATTTATACATATATAAAATTTAATGCCTTTTCATTAATAACTTGAGATTTGCTAAAGCCTCTTACTCAAGAGGACACCTAAAATGTCAATCCATGAAACAGGTGCTTCTTCCTTCTTCTCCTACCTATTTATGCGGTAGTTTTCATGGATTTCTGGTCAGTGTCACAAAGGCCAAGAAAACAAGGAAACACATCTGGAGGATGATCATCTTCTCCTGGGTCTCCTCCAACTCAGTGGGATCTGCTAATGCTTCTTGCTGGGCCTTGAACTCTTTTTCCCTCCGCAGGCGGTATAGTTCAATTTCAGCCTGAGCAGCTTCATTGGTCTGCTTCAGCCTCCTGTTCTTTCAATGGTACACCTCTCTGCCTGCAGCAGCTGTTGAATCATCTGCAACTGACTGGTTATGTCTATAGCAACTCTGAGGCTGAGGGAAATGGCCTAAGTCAGCTTGATGGTCAGCTGACCAAGGCCACCCATGAGCAACCAGAAGTCTCACTTCTAACTCATTACTTTAAAGACTTCACCTTCTTCCTTTGAGAGGTGTTAAAATTCACTCCTCTAAAGGTTTTCAAGACTGCAACCCCCATCCCAAGTAGCCACTTCTTCCTTCTCACAAGCATTTTTCTCTGACTTCTATCTCTCTCTTCACTTTTGGCTGATAGGAATTTCCCTTACTTTCTTATAAGTTCAATTATGCAAGTAAATAGATTTTTTAAAATTAATATTTCAGTGAGTATTTCTAGATATTTTAGAGTGGTTATACTTTCAGAATATCTAGTCAATGATATTGCCAGAAACAAAAATTTATTTTCATCTTTATGTTTTTCCAAGGTTTCTAAATATTTTACAGAATGCATTAAATTAGAACAGGTGCTTTCCTTTTGTTTTTTGAGTTCGGATCTCTGTCACTGAGGCTGGAGTGCAGTGGTATGATCACAACTCACTACAGCCTCGACCTCCTGATCTCAGGTCGTCTTCCTGCCTCAGCCTCCTGAATAGCTGGTACTATAGGAGCATGCCACCACACCCAGCTAATTTTTTTATTCTTTTGTAGAGATGAAGTCTCACTGTGTTGCCTAGAGTGGTCTCAAGATCCTGGGCTCAAGTAGTTCTTCTGCTTCAACATCCCCAAATGCTGGGATTATAGGCGTGAACCACCACACCTGGCCATAAAAGGACATTTTAAAGCTAAAATTGCTCACTAATGTATGTAATCGGAGATGAACTAAAGATAGAAGCTAACAAAGCTATGCTATGCAGTGAATTTCCATTCACTAAAAGAAAAAAAAAGGACATTTAAAACAGTTGCTCCTAACCCTGGTTTTCCTTTAGAATCACCGGATAAATTGTCAGGTGCATACCAAGATCTACCCCCCTAAATTGTAACCCATTATATCTGGATTGAGCATAGAATCCAGATAAAAAAGATAATAATTTTTTTTTACATAATACATATTGTACAGAAAATACATATTGTACTGATACACAGATAAATTAAAAAATTACTAGTATAGAAAAGAGAAAACAACACAAAAAGAAGATTTTGCTTCCAAGTCATCCCTATCTATGATTAGAACCCAAGTTTCTTCTCAAGTTGCACTTTCCAAGAGGGGATTCAAACAAAGAGCAATGACTTAAAACCAGAGATGAGAGTTTTAGGATGTTATTTTTAAAAAAAGAAAGTGTGAGGCACATAAGATGCCGGTCAAATGCAGTGCTAGCACAGGGATAAGTTTCAAGATCTGTTTCTTCATCATTATGACTTTGGTCGATTTTGTTATTGTTTCCAAGTATTCACTCCCCTCCTCCTATGATAGGATTATTCTTCCCTTCCCCATCAACATCAGGCTTGACTATGAAACTGTCTTTGGCCTGTGAAATGTAAAGAAGTATTCTGGGCAACTTGTGGGCTAAAGTTTTAAAAGCCACTGTGCAGTTCTACTTTGTTATTTTTCCTGTGCCACAATATAGGAAAGGGGACTGCTCCTTCTGTCCAAGTCCTCAAATGAGTAAGACCCGGAACACAGAGAAGCCCAACCACAGCGGACATGACACTTGTAAGAAATGAACGTTTGCTGCTGTAAGCTACTAAGATTTAGAGGTAATTTGTTAATGCAGCATAACTTAGTCTAAGCTGTCTGATACAGAAACTATTGCTCCTGTTAATGTTACTAAAAATACTTTGTGCATGATTCCTGGCAGATCAGAGGTTCATTCTTTTTGTAAACAATCAAGTAAAATATAAACAGTGCTCCCAAAACAATCCTAATAAAGCAAACAAATGTAATCAAGTGATATAAAGCATCATAATAAAACCCAGTGTGAAAGTTTTAAGATTCAAAATAGAGTCATAGTGTCAAGCCATAGCAAATGGAGTGGGGAAGGGACATAAAAGGAGGGGTCTCACCCATGATTTGCCTAATAGCAGGAACTAACAAAAGAAATTTTTCCAAACCACAGCTCACTACATGAGTCACACAAGGACAACTAGCCACTTATACAAGAACTATTGCCTATGTCAAGAACTGTTTCACAAATTCAATCCAAAACTACAAGGGCCTAACCATAACTCCAAGAATACAAATCCTATTTAACAATTACTAGCACTCACCAAGCAGAACTCAACAGCTCTTGTAAGTCATTGCCAGCATCAATAGCTTTTTTTCAAAACAACTAATATAAACTCCTCTTTCTGCAACAAACCCTAAACTTTTCCTTTGTTCTCCAGACACACTGAAGTCCACTTTAGTCTATTTATACATCCCAGATTACAATCCTACTTCTTGTATATTATTACCAAATAAAATCTTTTTACTTAGAGATTTATCTCTCTCTATTTTTTATATTGACACCAGTTTCAATCATTCATTCATTTGCCCTGCCAAAATTTACTGAGCACCTGCTCTTTACTAGGCACTGGACATTGTGCTGTTCCCTGGTAATATAGAGATAATTATACACACACACACACACACACACACACACACACACACACACACACACACACACACACACACATGTATATATATAACAAAGAAAGAGAAAGACAAACATGTGAACAAATAAAAACAACACAGTATGATAAAGGCCATAATAAAGGCAGGTAAAAAGACCTGTCATAGCATAGAGAAGTCATGGGAGGTGTCACCACAGAGATAATCTTAAAGAGCAGGACCTTGAAGAAAGGCAGATATTTGTTAAGTGAAGCAAATGGAGATTATCATTCCAAACAGCCCAGAACACACAGGGACCCATGAAAGAACCTGCCAGGAGGGAAGAGGTAAGACGTTTGGAGAGAAATAAGACTGAAGAGGAAGATGGGAAGCAGACAGCAAAGAACCTTCCATTGTTTATCCAATGGAAGGTTCTTTATTGTTTACCTGTTGGCAATGTTCAGCCACTGAACACTTTCCATAAATCATGACATGATTACATGTGTTATAGGAAGATAACATTGAGAGAAATACAGAGGCTGGATAAGGAAAAGCCCAACAACATCATTGTTCTCTGTTTTGATGTTCACATATTTCAACAAAGTCAAATGGCTATATGTTTTATTCAAAAGGCACATGCTAAATTGCCAAATAAAAAGAACAAAAAGCTGACTATATACAAAGGATTTACAAGACATGGTAAGGAAGACGTATCACACACACAGGATTACTGGGAAGAATTTAAAGTTACTTCCTTCTTCCTTATAAAATATTCATATTCAATCCATGTACTTCTCATATGGTATTGTGCTGCCATAAGCAATCTACCCTGGGCTCACAGTTAAACAGCCCAAACTTAAAATCAGAATACTAAGTGTAAACTGCTTATGAAAAAAGAGAAAATCTTAAACAGCCAATGAACATGTCTGACAGACCAACCTTTTAGAAACCAAAAACAAATCTATGATTAATGAAGCAATGAGTTCCTTTCTATCTTGAATATACCAGTCTATGACATACATCTTACTACACATTACTAACAAAGGCCTGTGCAAGAAAGTGGTCTCAATCAAATTCCAGAACTAGAAGAAGCCCTAAATTGCTTCTGCTTGAACCCAATCTAATATGTTGCCCTCACTACAGAGTCAGTGTCTTGGGTGACTATGCCAACTTACTTGAGTCCCCTTTAATGGAAAGGGAGCCACTATCTCTTGAAACAGCATATTTAATATACAGCTAAATTAAGAAGTTCTTTGCTTTGCAAAAGTTTTATGTTACATTTAACAAAAAGGCTTTACCACCAGCAAATCTGAACAACCTTTGTACCTTTTAGAAATACAAAGCTATACATATAGTAGTCTTTGGCAAATACAAGAATTATTAAGAATAATTACAAAATGTCCTTATAAGAACTTAAAGACCTTCATAAATATTGTGATGGTCTTCAGGGGCAGAAAACTTCTCTTTCCCTATTGGTGGCAACAAACAGTGAAATAGTTAAGGACACAGTTGTGGAATTAGAATACAATGTTTGAGTCCAGATTCCTCCACTTACTACGTACCTCTGGGCAATTACTTAACTACTTTATATCATAATTTTCCTTTCTTATAATAGTAAGATAATAAAAGTATCTACCCCACAGAATTGTTATAAGGATTGAATGAGTTAACTCATGTAAAGTACCTGTAGAGTAAGAATTCAGTCCTTATCAAGTATTAACCTTCTTGGTATTGCCAGGTTTCTAATATACAGTAGACAGTATACAAACTATGGAATGAAGTCAATCAAAATAAACATAATTTTATGAACTTTCAAAACAAATGTTGAACTTCACCGTTAAAACATTTTTAAAGAATAAAATGACAACCATTTCTTTTTCTGTTTAAAGGGAAATTACTTGCAAAACCTATTATTAAAATGTATAAATAAAACCTAATTCTGTAGAGAAAGAAAGTACACTGATTTTAAGAAGAGAGTTTCTACTTACATCTGGTTTGGAATGCTGAAATATCTTCAGGGGAAATTTTAAATCTCCTTTAGCTAAAGTTACTAAATATTCTTTTAATAGCTCATTAGCCACACCAGGAGACTGTTTCTCACAACGATGAAGAAAAGGAACCATCCATTGGTAGGCACTTGTCACATATTTGTCCTCAGAACACTGAAAGTATAATTAACGAAAACAAACAAGTATGAAATTAAATACCTTGTTATACCAGACAGCAAATTCTAAAGCTTACAGGTAATCAGACTGATTGTTAACAGTGAAAGCCCAAAATTCTCCAACAGTCCTGTTCACCACTCACATATGGACTGACAGGTAGCAGGAGAATGAATCACCTGTTATTTGGGCCTGGCAGAGTTCACAGCAGCAATATCACTGTGTCCCATCTCTTCAGACTATAATCAATTTGGGGTCTCTGAGAGCCTAAGCCCAGTTCTAGAAAAGAGATCTTAGGCGGAGAGAAAGAGTGAAATAGAAAAATGTAGGGAGACAGAGAAAAGCAATGAGACTCTATAAAAGGAGCTACTTGAAAACAGAGTTTCACCAATAAAAGCTGAGAATCTCTCACTTCTTTTTCCTCTTTCTCTGTTTTGTTTTTCCCTTTACATCTGCCTTCACTAAACTGCAAATGGCACAGATCATTTTATTCATTATCCCTAAAATTACATAATTGCTTCTCTTAATTACCCCAGGAGATACACTTAAATCTCCTAAGAGGAGTTCTACACATAACACAAATTAATTTTCACTGGGTAAATGATCAGGAAAAGGAACTAACGATAGAAAGGGAAAGTACAGATAGAGGTAGAGACAAAAGGAAGACAAATATAAGAGGAGAAAGATGATGAGAGGGATGTGGAAGAGAGGAAGAAAAAAAGAAGAAAGAAGATAAGAGAGAGAAAAAGAAGAGACATGGGAGAAAGAAAAACCTCTCTTGAAGCTATGACTTGGCCCCTTCATCGCCCATTCAAACTAGCCTGCCAAAGAGCAAAAGACTAAAAAGAGCACTGTGCGACAGCTGCCACCTTCATGGCACTATCGTTCTTGTCTCTTGACTCAGTGCCTAGAATAGAAACCAGGCCCTAACTTTGGGGATCAAGTACAGAATACCCTCAGAATGGTTAGAAAAGTTATCCTAAACATACTAACCCTGAAGCCAAGGTGTTTTCTTTATACAACCACCCAGATCTCTTAACCCTGGTACTTTTTTATTCAGTCCTGGAAATACATAAGTAATTCAGAATTTTGATAAAGTGAAAGATTAGAAACAGAGTTAGTAGAATGTCTGGCTGGTTTAGAAATATGCCTAACTAGATGGAGGGAAAAAAAGGTATACACATAGATCTGAATAAAGGACAAGCAAGGTATAAACACAGCCAAAATAGCTTTATATGTCTTCAGTACATTATCCATAATATTTGATTTTGAAAAAAGTCAAGAAGCTGCCCATTATTTACTAAGTTCTCAGGCTCAGAGGACATTTCATCTTTGGTTTGAGACACACACTAATCAAAGTACAAAGGGAATGCTTAAAAATATTTTAAAAGAAAGTTAAAATAAAACCTACACTATTCATCAGAAATCTAAGTTTTTCAATATCTTTCATCTGCTGGAGGTCTTTCAAGGTTAGGGTTAAGTCACACCCGGCTTCATACACCAATGTTTCCAGAGTAACCAAATTATCACATAGAGCCAGCAAACCAGGGATATTCCGTTCCATTCCAAGTCGAATAAGTGATAATGCACAGTCCACCTAAAATTGAAAAGCAACAATAAGTCCCTGAGTATTACACGTTTCTTATATATTCTAAAGTAAAATCTCCAGTACAGAATCTAACTCTCATAATCATTTTTAATAAAATTGTATTACCAATAACATACATTTTTTATTTACTGCAAAAAAATAGAGTTTTTAATCAAATATATCAGCATCAAACTATTTCAAAAGAATCAGACCATTAGCAATAAATACTAAAGATAAAGATAGTAAGTGAAAGACAACCAGTATAAATTTACAGTTTACAGCACAGTTTTACATTTATTTCTCTATTTAATTCTCACAACACTATATTAACAGGCAGAGAAAAAAATAACATACCTACTAGTGAGAATGATGAATTAATCTTATCTTTACTATTACTGCTCTGCTTCCAAAAAGAAGGTGTGGTCCCAAGGTTTTGCTTTTATATTCCTGTTTAGTATCTATCCTTTCACAGTACCTCTCATATAAAAGTCATTCAATAAATATTTGCTGAATAACTAAGTCTGGTTCAAACACTTTCTTTGTCTCAGTTCAAATATTTAGCTTTCACCAGATAAAAACAACAAATGATATTTCTACAGATGCTCAGGAAATAGCCATTTGGCCCCTATTTCCTGATCAAGTTTAATCCCTGATTGATAGAAAACTCTTCTACTATGGCCTAAACCCATCATCTCTCACACTACTTCTTACTCTCCTATTCCTAGACTAACAATTTTATTTTTATTTTCTACTTTTTTGAGTCAGGGTAACTTGCCCAGGTTAGAGTGCAGTGTGGCATGACCATGACTCACTGCAGCCTAGACCTCCTGGGCTCAGGTGACCTTTCATCTCAGATTCCCAAGTAGCTGGGACTACAGGTGTGCACAACATTGCCCAGGTAATTTTTTTTTTTTTGGTAGAGATTAGGTCTCATTATGTTGCCTAGGCTGGTCTCGATCCTGGGCTCAAGCAATTCTCTCGCCTTGGCCTCCCAGAGCGCTGGGATTACAGGCATGAGCCACCATGCTGGGCCTAGACTAACAATTATTTGAGGGCCTCCTATGAGCTAAGAACCACTGTAGGTGCAAGGAATACAAAACTACGTAAGAAGAGGTCTCTCCCTCTTGACAGCTCTCGTCTAGTAGGGAAAGGCAATCAGGTAAATCAATGACTAAAGCAAAGTGAGGTAAGTGCTGTGTATGATTGGGGTCCCAAAGAGAGTATCTAGCCCAACCTGAGAGCATCACAGTTTTCCACATGAGGGTACACTTAACATGGACTTTAAAGAATCAATGGGTGCTAGTTAGGTGAAGAAGGAAGATTACAGGAAGAAAACAACATGGAAGGCAAAGAGGCATAGTATACTGTGAGAGCACAATGAGCTCCTTGTGCCTGAAAAGGTGTGAGGTGATGAGAAAGATGACACACAGTCTGGGGAGAGACCAGATAAGGAATACTGTTCGACAAGTTAAGGAATTTGCAGTTTATCCCGAAATGCAATACTACTAAAGGGGCTCTCACTGAAGCATAGGCTAATACTTTGGAAATAATACTATCTGTTGAATGATGAATGAAATGTGAGTGACGAACTGGAAATGGACTGAACAGAAAACAGGAAGACTAATCGGAGAACTGCAGTGACTAGTATTAGAGGAATTTTCCTAGGAAATATACTGACTTGCCCACCTGTTCACTAAATCGTTCACACATCCTTTCACACTGAGTAAATACTTGTTGATATGTACAATATACTTGGCAAAAAATAATAAAGAGCTAAACTATGACAGTGTTACTGAAGACATGCAAGAAGAAGAATATAACACAATTAGTAGAATTTATGAAATCTGGTCAGATCAGAGGAGTGAGAGGAAGAAGGAGTCTAGAATGATTTCTCATCTAATCGACAGGAAGGAGATACAGATATTATATATGTGTATTTACTACTGCATATTAGTATATTTATAAATATATTACTATGCATATGAAAGAAAGGGGAGCACAGTTATCAGAAGTAAAAATTAATCATGTGAATATAGGTAGATTTTTTTTTTTAAGAGGCAGGGTCTCACTATGTGGCCCAGGCTATTCACAGTTATGATCACAGCTCACTGCAGCCATGAACACCCGGGCTCAAGTGATCCTCCTTCCTCAGTCTCTCTGGTATCTGGGACTACAGGCCTGGGCCACTGTGCCTGGTTTTTAATTCTATATTGAACATGTTGCCTCTGAGGTGCCTGTGGGACATCTGTGCAGATGACCAATAGTAAGTCCAAAAACAAGAAAACAAAAATCTGTAGCCAAAAAGTGTACTTGAGTAGAGATGATATTTGAGGACTGTAAGTACATCAACACAAAATAGTATTTGGGGAGAAGGATCTGAATGGGTCAACACTTGCAGCCTCTTTACTAGTGGACTAGAGTACACATTGAGCAACAGTAATATTTAAGAGTCAAGCCAATGAACATGAGCTAGAGGCGGAGACTGAAATGAATGGCTAAGACAAAAAAACTGAACCGGTGTCACCGAATCCTAAGGAGAAGAAAATTCAAGAAAGAAGAAGCAGTGCATGGTGTCAATGGGCAACAATGTTAAGTAACAGACAAAGGAAATTGGACGTTAAGAGGTGGACTACCTGCCTTCCTGAGTGTGGTTTCAGTGGAGTGGCAGGAATAGTCAGACTCTGCGTAAAACAGGAATAAACAAAGACTGAGAATGTGATTATGCACAGCAGAGTGACTATTTCTGAGCTCAGATATAACAGAAATAAAAAGCTAAAACAAAAGTCAAGGAGAGTACGGCTCTAATTTTTTTTGTGATTTATAAAATAAAAGGGAGTTGAATTTTATGACTAAAAATAAAAAAAGTGGGGTGGGGTAGGGGTGCAGAAACAGTAGCCACCGTAAAGAAAGCAGGCATTAAAGATACAGGACAAAGAAAACTTGAATGACAACGCAACTCTAAGCACAAGAAACTGCAGAATCCAGAGCAAGGTCATGAAAGAGGGTTGCTCTGAACTCAAGAGGAGGGAGCTTTTCCTCTGGAAAAGGTGAAAGGATGAAGTACAGATGGAAGGGAATTATCAAAATTTCAGATGAAATTTAAAACAAAATCATTTTCTGAGAATGACGAGGGCAGTGGTGGGGCACAAGAAGCAGACGACAAGGGTAAGAGGGAACAACTATACAAACAGAAAACACCAGGCATTAACCAAGGCCCGCCTGGAGCCTCTCAAAGACCTAGGGACAGACAGGGGAAGATGAAGTGAAGAAAGAAGGCAGGCAGCTTCAGTCAGAAAGAGTGATGCAAAACATGAGGAAGGGAAAGCACAGGCAAGAAAGGCATGAAGTCAAACAGGGGGGCTCGGTAAGACTTCAATAGATAAATTATTTTTTAACCTAATGCCTAGTAATAAAAATATAATTCATGTCTAAAAGAATACATTTACACTCATATCAATTTTTTTAAAACTTCATCAGATGACTTTTCAGAAAGCATAAAGAAAACTTGATGCAAAGAATGCAACTTTGTGCAAGTAACAGTTTGAACATATAGCACATTAACAGTTTATCATACTCTTACCAATTTGTGATCCAGATTCATCTTTCTAATATCAGTTTTGAATTTGTTGCCTTCCCAAATATTTACTGAAGCATAAATGTTTTAAAATCAAATTACTGACACTTTAAATGAGAGTAGGGTCTAGTCTAATGCAACTTACAGAATTATACCACATATTCCATGTATTCATCGGATAAAATTCAGCACTATAAACATTTTCCTAAATCAACAAACAAGTTTTGCTAAAGGCACTAAGGAAAAAGAAGTCCCACATCAATTAAATCTCTAAAAATGAAAAAGATAAAACTATGTCAGCTATCACTTTGATCATGGCATAAACCACATGAAACCTTAATACCTAACACGAAGCTTTAAAAAAAAAAACCTCTATTATAAGTGTCTTGGGCCAGGCATGGTGGCTCACACTTGCAACCCCAGCACTATGGGAGGTTGAGGTGTGGGGACTGCTTGAGCCCAGAAGTTCGAGACCAGCCTAGACAACACAGTGAGACCTTGTCTCTACAAAACATTTAAAAAATAAGCTGGGTGTGGTGGTGTACACCTGTTATCCCAGCTATTCAGGAAGGATCACCTGAGCTTAAGAGGTCAAATTTGTAGTAAGCCGTGATTGTGCCACTGCACTCCAGCCTGGACAACGGAGTGAGACTCTAACTCCAACAACAACAACAAAAAGTAAGTATTTTAGAAATAAATGAGATAAATGAGAAAGAACACAAGTAACTAAAGTACCCCTAAATCATCTTTCTTCCTTTAAAATTATCCCTAATTACTCAGAAAGAGAATTCTAAGTATATTGGCATTATTGCTAGATTGTTTTTAAAAATTAAGTTTTGGAAAGCTCTGTAGATTTTTTCTTTTAACAGACAATTTTTTAGAGCCGTTATAGGTTCACAGCAAAATTGAGCAGGAAGTACAGAGTTCTCATATACTTTCAGCCCCATGCTCAACCAACACAAACTCCCTGACTATCAAGATTCCTCACCAGAGCTGAAAAATCTACAATGACATATCGTTAAGAACCAAAGTGTACAGTTTACATTAGGGTATGATTCTTGGTGTCGTGCTTTCTATAGGTTTTGACAAGTGTATAATGACACATATCTACCATAGTATCATAAAGAATAGCTTCACTATCCCCCAAATCATCTGTGTTCTACCTATTCATCTTTTCCTCTCTCAACCACTGAAAACCACTGACCTTTCTTATTTTCTCCATAGTTTTGTCTTTTCCAGAAAGTCCTTTAGTTGGAACTGTCAGGATGTAGGCTTTTCAGACTGGCTTCTTTCACTTAGCAATATACATTTAAGGTTCCTCCAAGTCTTTCATGGGTTGACAGCTCATTTCTTTGTTAACACTAAGTAATATTCCATTGTACAAATGTACCACAGTTTATTTATCCATTCATCTATGAAAAGACATCTTTGCTCATCAATGGTAGCAAATGTTCCACTCAAATGCAAGATATTCATAACAGTAATAACTTGGAGGGGGAGCACTGTGGAAGAAAGGGGCTTATGGGCACTCTGTACTTTCTACTCAGTTTTTCTATAAACCTAAAACTTCTCTAAAAAAAATCAAGTTTATAAGTAAATAAATAACAACATAAATAAGTGTTAAAAAATGATATAGTTTATTTTGCACTCCATTGTGACACTTTTTCTCTTTCTGTAACTATCTTTTAAAAAACTAATAATGTTTAAAATTTGGGTTACAAACTATTTAAATACCAGATATTGAGCTATCATTACTGAGCTGTTAAAATGCATGATGCTGATTGTCTAGCACTTTTTCCAGGCATTAGAAATTGGCCGGGCTCAGTGGGTCAGGCTGTAATCCCAGCAATTTGGGAGGCCGAGGCGAGCAGATTGCCTGAGCCCATGAGTTCGAGACCAGCCCGGGCAACCTGGTGAGACCTCGTCTCTACAATAAATAAAAAATTAGCTGGGCATGGTAGCATGCACCAATAGTTCCGACTACTTGGAAGGCTGAGGCGGAAAGATAGCTGTCACCCAGCGGGTCAACGTTGGGGTGGCTGTGAGCATGTCATTGTGCTCCAGCCTAGGCGTTAGAGTGAGACTCCAACTCAAAAAAAAAAAAAAAAAAATTTACATTGTCATTCTTAGCTCAACTGACAGAACTACCTGGAAATCAGTTTTTTTTAATGTTTATATAAATACACACAAATACACAGACACATTTTTCTCCTTACTTTCAAAAAGCCATATCTAGGAGTTCAGCTAAGAAACTATAAACTGCTCAAACAAAACCAGTCCATCAAATAGGATCATTTTCTTGTTGACCAGAGACAACAGTAAACAACATACATTTGAAAATTCCTATAAATCAAAAGATGCCACTGAAGCCTTAAAAGATGTCTAGGTGCATGTTACAACAACCTACATTTGCCTGTACAAAAACAGACCCCGCTGGCTCACTCCAGTGCTTGCTACATCAGTTGTTACCAAGTGAATTTCTCCTACACTGGCAAAGTAATAAGACCTTGCTTCAGGCAACCAGTATGAACTAGTCATTTCCAGATACATATTAACCTAAGACTACAGTTCTCTTCTCTCTTTCTTTTTTTTTTTTTTTTTTGAGTTGGAATTTTAGTCTATCACCCAGGCTGGAGTGCAGTGGCACAATCATGGCTCAATGCAGCCTTGACCTCCTGGGCTCAGGTGATCCTTCTGCTTCAGTCTTCTCAGTAGCTGGGACTACAGGCACACCCACCACATCCATACTACAGTTCTCAGTGGGGAGAGAACTGTCCACCAGGAGATACTGTGAAAATATGGGGAGGCATTTTTGTCTATCACAGAACTAGTGAGACCTGTTGACATTAGGACAGAAGCCGACAATGCCAAAGCTCCCTCGTGTGCAGGGCAGTCCACACAGGCAACTTCTGATTCCTGCCTTCCTTTCAAATGTCCTGAAGAACCTAGTTACAACTCTCAAGAGTCTGATACCAACTCCATTTAATCTTTACACAAAAATTTTTTTTTGAAGAACCAGAGATCTGAACAAAATTCTTTTTTGTATGGTTTAATTTACAGTGAATTTTCCTAGAAAGCAGCTACTATATAAAATCAAGGGAAGATTTTACTTTGTTTCATTAAAAATTTCACCAGTTAGCTTATATATCCCTGACAACCACTTGTGATATTTAACTCACCAATAAACATTCCTGAATCTGCCTACAATTTAGGTATCGTATTCAAAGTGATTTCCCATTGATTTTACTTGCTAGTGTAACCATGATCAAGCATTTATATATTTTATTTTATTTATCCTGTATATGCAGTTGAGTCATTAATTTGGGGGGTCATTTCTATAGATAAGCTATAATATCTCCGTTATTCACGTCAGGATAATAACATAGCACTACAAAATACTTGCTACAAAAAAAAGGTACTATAGGTCTGAGAACAACCACGTTTTTAAGCTTTATGTATCTTGTTCTTAGTCACTAAGGTTTGTATAATTGACCATTTTTATGTGGATTCTAAAAGAAAGACTACACAGAGATGGCAGATTTTGTCTGCCACAACCATGTATCCCTGAGCAAGATGTTCACTTTCCTTTCTGTGGATTTTAATGTATCTATAAAATAGAGAAGTAAACAAAATTATCTCCAAAGATTCTTCTCATTATTTCTTCTTAAAATTCTCAACATTTTCAAAATGTCTTAGGACTGGGCACAGTGGTTCATGCCCGTAATCCCAGCACTTTGGGAGCCAAGACTAGGTAGGGGTAGACTTGAGGACAGGAATTTCAGACCAGCCTTGGCAACACAGTGAGACTGCTGACTCTAAAATTTTTAAAAATTATTTGGAGTGGTAGCACATGACTGTAGTCCAAGTTACGTGGGAGGCCGAAGCAGGAGGATTGCTTGAGACCAGGAGTTCAAGGTTATAGTGAACCATGATCATGCCACTGGACTCCAGGCTGGGTGACAGAGCAAAACCCTGACTCCTCCCACCTCAAGAAAAGGAATATGGTCCCTAGCCATTTTCAAAAACTTGGGAAGTCAATCATAAATGTTCTTGGCAATCACCTAAAAAATTTAATCTAGAATATTCTCAATCATTACAGCAAATATTTCATCTTCAATACTATGAATACTATAAATAGGAGTTAGGTTAAGCAGAAATTTAATAAGCCTATCACATGGAAACATGGGGCCATACCAGATACAATAAATAGAAATTTAAACAAAGAGGTACCTATTACTTTCTACAATACTGCTGCTCACCAGACTCTTTGGAATCAACTTTCCTGTCAAGTGGAAGACTGATAGTGGGACAGGCAGTTCAAGGCCACGAGTGAAAGTAGAAAGAAACAGTCATCTGTTGGCCAGATTTTGAATGAAACTTCAAAGTGCATTATGCCATTCTTTGCTCTGAATTATCAATCTCTGTTCTCTAAAATGAAGACAACTTTTGCTTACTTTTACAGAGCATTGAGTTGGCAGAGTTTCTAAGGCTCTCTCACATATCTTTTCTTTGTTCTCATTGTCTCTGGCACAAGAACTAACCCCACGAGAAAACCAAGGTATAGAAAAGTTAGGCAATAGACCCAGAGTCACAAAGTCTGTAGTTGAAGAGTCAAAATTAGTATTCAGATATGCTAAGGTTCAGTATAATCCTAAGCTCTCTCTTCCACAACCCCTCTCTAGTGAAGGGGTTGTGCATCTCTGTAAAAGTGTCTAAGAACTGAGAGAAAATAGGCATGGTCTTCAGGAAAACATTAGAAACAGTTTTAAATAGGGTTCCTGAAAAGCAAAAATCACAATCAACTGCATTACTACAATATAACAGGATCAATCAAGCATTTCTATGTTGACAAAATATTTCAAATTAATATGCTAATAAGCGCATGAAAAATATATTGATAGCCAAGAAAACAATACAGCATATGTTTTGCAGCTTATATTTTAAAGAAAGATTTTGAACTTTTCAAAATCTTACACAGCAATATTTTCTCTGTAAGAATCCACAACAAAATCCTTCTGATCCAAAGGAAAAAGGAACAAAGGTAATATTCTTATTTCATTTCATTTCATCCCTTGCAATTCATATACTTGATTCCTGGCACCACTGTCACCACCCACTCTACGTGCTAAAGATCAAGGCAGCACCACCATCACTGGGCAGCACCACCATCACTGATCAGCACTGCCATTCCTCCTCACCTGGCGGGCATAGTGCTCTATTTCCTCTGCTCTGGCCTGATACCAGTCTATAACCTTCTCGACTGCAAGCTGGCTGGTCCTGAACCTCAGTAGCTCAGGCTGTGCAGCGTACAAGAATTCACTTTCATCTTCAAGACTTGGCTCAACAACCATTCTGTGAAGCACAAAAGAAATAATTAATAATTGAATGAAATGCCAAAAAAATAGTAATTTTGTAAGAGAAAGGGACAGAAATGGAGAGAGAGAAGCTTACAGAGACAGGGAGTGTGTGTGAGTGTGTGAGTGTGTGTGTGTGTGTGTGTGTGTGTGTGTGTGTGTGTGTGTGTGTCCTTTTCTCATTATGAATGTACACCCCTATAAGATAAATGAGACATTTTTAGGATGCTTAATTTATTTCCCTCTGGTTTTCCCGATTTAAAAAATCAGAATGGATAATAAATCAAAACAACTATGCCACAAATCAATCACATAAGTCTTAACAAAATCAAAATCACCCTAGGAAGCTTCTACAAAATGCACACAGCTGGGTACCTACCACAGCCCTACTCAATCAAAATCACCTGTAATGGCCAGCCAGGCCTAGTTTAGAAAAATACCCCCAGGTGATTCCAATTCGAACTTGAATTAAGAAATCTTGTTTTCAATGTTCATAAAAGTAAAAGGAAATACATCTTATTTATGTTGATAATATACCCCTCCTGGATGCCAGTAGGATATTCCTGGACTGACATTGGCACAGAGCATGAGGACTCTATACCATTCCCCACCAGGTGTGAAAAAGAATCATCATCCGAGAGGAACCTACACAGTGATAACATCATGGAAATCACAAATTATGGGGAGTTTTTGTAAGGATACTCATGGCCAATAGCCTTGCGTGGTTAAGGACTAAAAAAAGAATAGAAAGTAACAAATCTCAGAGGGACACATGGAAAAATGCTGTGTTCCATTAGGGACATCCATTCATCTAAAGCAAGCTGGGAGTACATGACAAATTGTTCTTATTATAAGGCAGCGAGCTTTGCAGTCAGAACTGAATCCGAAGCACAATTCCATCACTGGAAGCTGTGAAACCTTTTGCAATGACTTAACTAAAACCAGTCTAAGATTCCTTCTACTCATTTTTTTAAATGGGGTAATACTATGTAAGAATGTTATAAAAATTCAAAATAATGTAAATAAAGTACACAGAGAGTACTGCCTGGCACAAAGTGCTTAATTTTATTTATAGTTACTATTTTTATTGGAATTATTAGCAGCTGCAGTATATGATCAGACAAAAAGAAATCCATAAATATTTGGGCCTTTTATCCACATGCCTTGGACAACCCACTGGGCTTATAACTGGCATTACAATAAGGCCTCCCAAAATACAGAATAGTCCTTCACTGAACTAGTCCCATAGTGTCATTAATATTCTTACCACTGCCACACAGAGCCACCTCACTCCTCCTGGAATCTTGTGCATCTGTCCCATTTTAGAAAGAGAAAATAGCCACCAGCAACTCTGAGTTCTTTTGATACTTTTTTCAGTTCTATTTTCTCAGCACCATTTGATAGAACTAAATGCTCCTCCTAGAAATACCTTCCCTCTCCCTTCAGTCTCTATGCCAGCTCGATTTATTCATCCCTCTGGCCGCTCCTCTTCAGTCACCTTTACTCCAGCCAATCATTAAACATTGGCACTGTCACATGCATATTAGTCCAGCTCTCTTCTCACTTTACTCCCCTCCAGATCTCCAATGTAACAATATAAAGGACCACAGACATTACAACAGCTACCATGTTTTTACCCCAACCAAGACTTCACTTTGAAGCTATAAAATCTTCCTGCTATTAGTTCTTAGATGTTTCACAGGCCCTTCAAATACAACAATTTCAAAACAGAATTCATAGGCCGGTTGCGGGGGCTCATGCCTGTAATCCCAGCACTTTGGGAGGCTGAGGCAGGAGGACTGCTTGAGCCCAGGAGTTTGAGGCTATGGTGAGCCATAATTGTGCCACTGTATTCCAGCCTGGGCAACAGAGTGAGAAGACTCCAACTCAAAAAAAAAAAAATTAATGATACCCCCAGGTAATATAGTTAAGTTTTTTAAAAAAACAGAAACCTGATTATATCATCCCTATGCCTAAAATGAATAGTTCAGTCTCAGTGTGATGCCAATCTCACTTTTGTTTGATACATACCAATATAGAGGCCTTATTTTCAGTTCCTGAAGGGAGCACTGCCTGAGCCTCCCAACATGCTCTTTCCTCCCCTTAGAACACTCCTTTCCCTCATCGAACTCCCTCTCTGTGCTAATTCCTTACCCTTCGAATCTCAGCTCTACCTCACTTCCACAAGAGGATCTCCCTTGACCTCTCAACCCACCCGCAGTGCCCCTGCACTTTTCCTCACAGCACCCATTGGCCCCTATTTACAGCAGCAGAATTCCCTGCTACATCATGCATTTCAACTGGACAAGGACTATACTCTTCTTCCTTCAGTAGTTCTGAACCTAACAGAGGAAAGGCACTAATTAAAAAAATAAGCAAAAAGAAAAACAAAAAAATCTGTATTAACTTCAAAATCATATTTTCTTCTGTCAAACTTTTCCTGGCTTGACATTTTTATAGTTTTGGGAGTTCCAGCATAGCAAAGGTTGCTTATACGTTTGTTGTAGGTGGTCTGAAAAGGAATGCCCTCATGTCTTGTTTGTGAGAATCATGAAAAGGCAAGGGCTAAGCAGAACTAGGAAGTATAACATGAAGGGTTGGACTGCTGTTAGCACTGCTCTATAAAATGCACCACATGAAACTGAAAGACTGTGGTCAACAGTGTCACCTCCCCTGTCCCCACCACCATCCAAATCCCTATCATATCAATCTCCCGCCTTTTTCAAATGATCTAGCTCTTTGATCTCTCATTACAATTGGTAAATAAGGACTTCTAGTCAAATATGGTCAATAAATATCATAGCCGGGCTCGGTGGCTCAGCCTGTAATCCCACGCTTTGGGAGGCCGAGGTGAGTGAATTGCCTGAGCCCGCGGGTTTGAGATCCGCCCAGGCAACTTGGCGAGACCTCATCTCTACAATAAAAATCAAATAATTTAGCTGGGCGTGGTAGCGCGCACCTGTATTTCCAGCTACTTGGAAGGCTGAAGTGGAAGGATCGCCGGAGCCCAGCAGGTCGAGGCTGCGGTGGCCGGGAGCGGCCACTGCACTCCAGTGTGGGTGACAGAGTGAGACTCTAACTCAAAAAAAAAAAAAAAATATATATATATATAAATAAATATCATATATTACGTTGCACTTTCTCCTGAAACTCCACTGAATGACAGTAGAAGATACTTTTAAATTGAGGGGAGGGAGATAAACACTCAAGTATACATGGAACAAAAAGAAAGTAAGCCATTATCCTCCATTCTAGAAAGTAAACAGTGAAGAGTCAAAATTAAAAAGGTAAGAAACAGCTACACAATTATGTTATTCAGAGATAAGGAGGTAAATATCCAAACACTCATCGAAAGAACTGAAAGGAGTTGTCTCTGGAGAGCAGGATATGAGGTGAAAGAGAACAAAGAATTATGGGCTTTGGTTCTTTCATGTTTTTTGTTTTTTTAAAACAGGCTTCGTAGAACACTTTAAACAATTTGCAAATACATACAATTATGATAAAAATGAAAACTACAATAAAAGCAAATAGCTTTTATTTATTTAATTTTTTGAGTCAAAGTCTTACTCTGTTTCCCAGGTTGAAGTGCGGTGGCACGATTATAGCTCATCATCATGACCTTCACTCCTGAACTTTAGCAATCTTCCTGTATCAGTTTCCTAATGAGTAGTTGGGACTACAGGTACATGCCATCACACCCAGCTAACTGTTTTTTTTTTTAAGTAATTTAAAAAATTTTTTTGGTAGGGAAAAGAACTTGCTGTGTTGCCCAGGCTGGTCTTCAACTCCTGGCTTCAAGAGATTCTCCTACCTCACCCTCCCAAAGAGTTGGGATTACAGGTGTGAGTCACTCTGCCTGACCAACTGGCTAATTTTTTTGTATTTTGTAAAGATGAGGTATTGCTATGTTTCCCAGGCAGTCTCGAACTCCTGAGCTCAAGTAATCCTCCCACCTCAACCCCCCAAAGTGCTGGGATTACAGGTGTGAGCCACTGTGCCCAACAACATCAACAAAATTTAACTTTTAAAAAGCAAATAATAGCAAAAACACAGGAGGACATTCACTTATGACATACACGGAAACTGAGAGTTACATATTCTATTAACTTGGATGTCAAAAATGCAAAGGTACAAAACGAAGGAAAACGACCCTCGATTGGACTTTTAGCCCCACACTGCATCTCCCAACCACCGTAGCAGTACTTGATGCCCACATATTCTGAAGCTCTCCAAAGTAAAATCTTTTTTTTTTTTTTAATTTATTGTAGAGACGAGGTCTTGCCAAGTTGCCCGGGCGGGTATTGAACCCGCGAGCTCAGGCAATCCATTAGCCTCGGCCTCCCAAAGTGCTGGGATTAAAACTGAATCAAGAACCAAATTGCATAGGTACCCCAATTACAACTATACAAATTATATCTCTGTGAAAGACTGAAAAAGAAAAGAGTTATAATAAGAAAATTATATCTCTATATGTGAAAGACTGAAAAAGAAAATGAAGAGTTGTAATTAGGATCATTTTTTAGCATAATTCCTACATAGAAATTTTTAATTTTTCCATTAAAAATTTTTAGCAAGCCGGGCTCAGTGGCTCATCCTGTAATCCCACGCTTTGGGAGGCTGAGGTGAGTGGATTGCCTGAGCCCGCAGGTTTGAGACCCGCCTGGGCAACTTGGCAAGACCTCATCTCTACAATAAATCAAAAATCAGCCAGGCGTGGTAGCATGTGCCTGTGGTTCCAGCTACTTGGAAGGCTGAGGCGGAAGGATCACCGGAGGCCAGCAGGTCGGGAGCATGCCACTACACTCCAATCTGGGCGACAGAATGAGACTTCAGCTCAAAAAAAAAATTTTTTTTAGCATAGCTGAGTCAAGAGTGCCTTTTAAAACTTCATTCAAGCTTCCTAACTCAGGGAGTGTCATCAAGTGATAGATCACTGGTTACACAACACTTTCACAGGCCATCCCTTCGCCCATCCCACAAAGAAATGAAGATGCCTCCTGCTGGCTCATACTGACCTGCACTCCAACTCCTCGCACCAGTCTTTAGCTCGGTGTTTACGTTCATGCCAAGGAATTATCATCAAGGAGCCACCATGACAACTTAAATTTAAAAAGAAAAAACATAAGCATTTAAAATATACATGACCTCAGTGATTAGCTATACAACAATACGATACAAACAATATTTCTTTGACATTAATCTCCAAGATCCCTGTATATATAGTATTTTAAGTGGTACATGATACATAGTATATACACAAATAGGAAATACCACATTGCTATTTACTTTAATCATAAAATGGTTCAAAAATAAAAGAAAAATGTCAAACAAAAGACATGACAAAGAAGTGAAGGATGAATAAGTGTTCATTCACATATTATAAAACACTTATCAAAAGCCTGTATTATATTTTCTTAATAACAACATAAATGGTCCCCTGTCCCAAAAGCTGAGCAATACTGTTCAACTGAACTCCCTATGATCATAGAACTATTCTCAATCTGTGCTATCCAATACAGTAGCCACCACTAGTTACATGTACAGATATTAAGTACTTGAAATATGACTACTGTTACTAAGAAGGTAAATGTTAATTTAACTTAATTTTCATTAATTCAAATTTAAATAGCCACATGTGGCTACCATATTGGATAGTATAGGTCTAGAAGATAGGTAACAGCAAGAGTTGAGAAGTGATTCTACATATTGAAAAGTATCACTAAAAGATGACAGAAAGAAAATCTACAGAAGGCAAAGATAAGGCCTGAATGCATGTAATTAAGAATAAATTAAAAGGAAAAGCAAGGCAAACACAGTGTAGTAATACAGCAGTGCAATGTGCTACAAATCAGGGACCTGGGAAACAGAAACAAATCTGCCTCTCATCAGCAGGCTTTGGCACATGACTCTCTAAAGTGAAGGGTTTGAAATGTTATTTCTAAAGGTTTTTAGCACTAATACCCATGAAGCCATTAAAACAAAAGAACCATTCTTAAAATTCTTAAAAATTGAATCATCTTAAAAACAAGCTTCAATTGCCTTGCTTTTATATTTCAATAACACGTTTTCTCTAATATTTCTGAATACCAATAGAAGCATTTTCCTTAAATTTATCATAGTCCCAGAAAAAGGATTATAGCTCATGAGACCTGCAAAGGGGCAGTAATGAGTCATCACTCAACAACATCACCCTTGCAGTTACTGTTATTGGGGAAAATTTATCCAAAATCACAGCTCCCCATTAGGTATACAAAATAAGTGGTTTATTGTATTATGTATTTAAAACACAGATTTTCAGCCAGCATGAAATATCCCAGCAAGCTATGTACCACAGATAAATTTTTTAAGGCACTAGAGTTCATATTTTAAATTTCTCAATCACAAAGATGATGATTTAGAATGGATGTCACTTCATACTATTTCATTTGTCACCAAATAAAAAAACTATTCTATTTTTTCCATATCAATCACTAATATTTTATCATAGACCACTGAAATGAAAAGCAAAAAGATAACATTTGGATACACTGATTATGATAATGCTCATTCTTCCTATATAAGAATAAATTATGGCAATGAATTGAGAATTGAGGAAAAAAATAAATAAACCTAGCAAGTTATTATGACTTTTCTAATTACAGCAGACACGGTTCCTTAAACTACACAAAATGTTTTCTAAAAAAGTTTTTGCAAAATGCATCCAAGATGAGATTTGTACTTTCTGTGCAAAACATAAATTAAACACAAAAGTATTACTAAAATGATTAGTAATGTATGGGACCCTCAGCAAAATAACACTTATTTGGTATTTCAAGACTAGTAAGTCATAAAACTGTATCTTCACTGAACAGAACATATCTAATTTTAAAACAAATTCTGCTCAGAGGTCCACGATGAAAGGCAGGCCTGAATGGTTCTAGGGTTATTAAGTTATTTTTGCTGCAGTTTCAAGGAATAACACAACTGGTTTGTTTCTAAATGTGCTAATCATGATTGATACGATAATAATAATAAATGACAGTAGTACTATTATTACTACTACTATTACTATATCAGCAATAATCAGCGACAACAATAATCCTTAACACTTACTGATCTCTTAGTATGGACCAGACAGTATACAATGCTTTTATCAAACAATACTTCAATTTAGACTTACCAATCTAACGCAGTAGGTGGTAGCCCCCTCAAATTGCAATAAGAAAACTGAGGCATAAGTTAAATTGCTCAACCTAATAAAACTAATAAATGACAGACCCAGGATTTGAACACACTGAGACAGAATCCAAAGCTTACACTTTTAGTCAGCATACTAAACTGCATCTAGAAAGGACAGAGGGACTGCAATCTAGCCCTCAGCCACATCTCCACTACTCTCCTACTTCACACATAAGGGATTTGTGCATAGCAGGTAGAGGGCAATTTGACCCTTCCCAAGATTTAATACAGACAACCCAATAACAATCATTTATATGCATGTTCAAAGGATACATTGAAACTAAGATATACAAGCAATAGATTACTAGTCTCCCATAAGCAATAGACTACTAGTCTCCTTCCCTCCTTCCCTCCCTCCCTCCTTTGTTCCTCCTCTTTCCCTCTCTTTCCCCTCTCCTCCACTTTCTATCCCCTTTCCTTTCTTCTCTCTCTCTCTCTCTCTCTCTGTCAGAGGATCTCATTCTGTTGCTCTTGGAACTCCTGGGTTCAAGTGATCCTCCCACCTCCATCTGCCATGTAGCTGGGACTACAGGTGCACGCCACCATGCCTGGAAACATTTTGTTGTTGTTGTTGCTGTTTCTGTTGTAGGGATGGGACCTAGCTATGTTGCCCAACCTGGTCTGGAACTCCTGATCTCAAACAACCCTCTCACTTCAGATTCCCAATGTGTTGAGATTATCAGCATGAGCAATGGCACTTAGCCAAATTACTAGTCTTATGAAATTAATTTCTACCAAATGTCTTCATCTTGGGTCTGATTACCAATGTTTATGTTTAAAAAAAACAAACTGCTCTTTCATTTTCATCCAGGATGCACCTACAAAACAAACTATTTTAAACTAAATCTTAAGAGTTTAAAATGATTATGAAATGCCCATGAGTTCTTTATTTTGCGTCAAATGAAGGCATTTAAGAAACACGAAGTAAAAGCAAAACCTGAATTTCTTAACCAACTCATCTTCCACAAAGACTCCACCATCAACCACCAGGAGAGGAGAACCTATTCAATAAATAGTGCTGGGAAAACTGGCAGACCAAATGCAGAAGATTGAAACAGGACCCCTACGTTTCACCATACACAAAAATCAACTCTAAATGGATCAAAGACCTAAATGTAAAACCTCAAACTATAAGAACCTTAGAAAATGCAGGAGACACCCTTAAGGAAATTGGAACTGGCAACCAATTCCTGATCAAAACCCCAAGTGCACAGGTGATAAGAGATAAGATAGACAAGTGGGACCTCATCAAACTGAAAAGCTTCTGCAAAGCCAAAGAAACCATCAAGAGAGTGAGGAGACAGCCCACTGACTGGGAAAAAATATTTGCCAACTGTGTGTCTGACAAAGGAACTCAAATGTGCCTAAAGGAAAAAAACACAGCCGCATTACAAAGTGGGCAAAAGATATGAATAGACACTTCTCAAAAGAAGATATACAAGCAGCCAACAGATACATGAAAAAATACTCAACCTCACTAGTCATCAAAGAAATGCAAGTTAAAACTACACTGAGATATCACCTAACTCCAGTCAGGATGGTCATTATCAATAACTCAAAAAACAACAGATGCTGGAAAGGATGTGGGGAAAAGGGAACACTTCTACACTGTTGGTGGGAATATAAACTAGTACAGCCTCTGTGGAAACAGTGTAGTGATTTCTAAAAGATCTAAAAATTGACCTTCCATACTACCCCTCAATCCTTCTACTGGGAATATACCCAGAGGAACTCAAATCACTCTATGAAAAAGATATCTGCACACATATGTTTATTGCAGCCTTGTTCACAATAGCAAGAACATGGAACCAACCGTGCTACCCATCAAAAGAGGACTGGATTTTTTTAAAATGTGGTACATATACACGATGGAACATTATGCAGCCACAAAGGAGGTCAAAATCATGAACTTCACAGCAACCTGGATGGACTTCAAGTCTGTAATACTGTGCGATCTATCACAGAAACAACTGAGTATCACATGTTCTCACTCATAAGTACACCTTGAACAATTATCGTAATATTATAAGAAAAAGGTTGGCAGTAGCAGGAAGCTGCCAGGAGTGGGGGGCAGGGGGGAATGCAGGATTGGCAGTAGTGGCGATCTGCCCAGGCGGGGGAGGGGGGCCCACATCATCAACAAGGGTACCTGCATAATGAACATTTGTATTCCTAACCCTGAATTGTACCCCACATCTTTAAAATAAAAAAATTAAAAGAAAAATAAAATAAAATATGAGATATATAAATATATAAAAGAATTTATTGAGACTAAAAAAAGAGAAACACAGCCTTGTCTCCAGCCAGAATAAAAATTCCTTAAAGGCAGGAATCTTGTTTATTTTGTCTAGTGCTGTATCCTCAGCACCTGAAATAGTACCTGGCATTTAGCAGACTCTTAAAAAAAAATGTGTAGATTGAATTAATTAACTGACAGCACAACAAACAATTTTTAAAGTGATCTCATGGGTATCACAAAAATTCAAAGTTGAAATACATCAATGGAAGAGGATAGTTTGCTCATTTAAAAAAGGGGGGGGTTCATTTAAAAAAAAAGGCTGGTGGCTCAGCCTATAATCCCAGCACTTTGAGAAGCCAAGATGAGTGGATTGCTTGAGCCCGCAGGTTCAAGACCAGCCCGGGCAACTTGGCAAGACCTTGTCTCTACAATAAAATCAAAAATTAGTCAGGCATGGCAGCACAACTGTAGCTCCAGTTACTTGGAAGGCTGAAGTGGAAGGATCGCCAGAGTCCAGCAGGTCGACGTTGGGGTAGCCAAGAGCATGCCACTGCACTGCAGCCTGGGTTACAGAATGAGACTCCAACTCAAAAAAAAAAAAAAATTAGTTTGTTCATAAAAAACTGTCTGACCAGGTGCAGTGGCTCACACCTGTAATTCCAACACTTTAGAAGATCAAGGTGAGAGGATTGCTTGAGCCCAGGAGTTCAAAACCAGCCTAGGATATATAGTGAGACCTTGTCATTACTAAAAACAAAAAAAAATTAGCCAGGTGCGATGGTACATGCCTACAGTACCAGATACTCAGGAGGCTGAGGCAGGAGAACTGCCTGAGCCCAGGAGTTGGGGCTGTGGTAAGCCATGATCATGCCACTGCATTCCAACTTGGGGGAAGTAAACAAAAAAACAAAAAACAGATATGTCAAGGAAGTACATTTATACAGAATCTGTAGATCTGAGAGTGGGAACAAGAATGCTTTCCTAATATATATTGTTAAACTGATGGAAGGACAAACTATACTAGTAATGGCATATGTCCATGACCTAGACAGTTAGACTTTGTTATATACAGTTATTAAAAAAAACTTAAGAATACATATTACCCTAAATCTTCGCATTCTTTACACTTCAAATTAATTGATTGGTTTTGTTCTTACCTTTTTAAAAATGCCCAAAATTTAGCTACTCTTTCATAAGTTAAGTAGAATGATAGCATGCTTAATAAAATTCAGAGAAAACCCCTTTCATGAATTCTGTTCACAATGAAAATATTAGTCAACTAAGACAATTACTAAATGAGTTAGATAAAATTGTGGTTCAAAAAAACCTATAAATCATACTCCTCCTTCTATAGAGCTGTAGAAAGTTTGATTTGTTGCAAAACTTACACTTTGAATCTAAACTTCCATAAACACAAACCTGCATTTACATATACTTTATTTAATCTTATTCATCTATTTTTCCCCGCTGCTTAGGAAGTCTTAAAATTTAAATACATAATCTCCACTAAGAAGAGGAATTAAATGGTAAACTTAAATTATCTCTTTACAAAATAATAGCCACTTTTGCTTAATTTTAAGCTTTTATATTAGAACCCTATTCATAGTTTTATTCAAAACAATAAACTATGCTGGTTTCACCTGAAAGCATCATTTATCTGTCAGCAGGAAAGGAATGACTATAACAAGGTCTATTATATTCAACAATTCTCCCACCAATTATTTCTCCCACTAAATATAAATGTTTTATTTTAAAGAAATGTTATCAAGAAGAAACTTCCAGAAAGTTCTTTTATTCATGTTCTATGTCTTGAAAGCAAAAGGCTAAATAAACAGTGTATTATTACTAATTGCCACCGTTTATGAATTGGTTTTAAGATGTGGAGTTATATTTATTTCTATTATTTAGCATAGAATAATATGTTCTGGTAAATAAAGAACAAATAATAATAATAATTTGGGCCTTCATGTGTAACTACACTATGGTTACCACCACCAAACAAGTCAAACTGATCTGAAATTCAATGGGAAACCAATTAAAAAGCTAGTATCACTCATAAAACCAAGTTGGAAAAAGGCTGCGGTAAGGCATCATTCAGAGTTCTCATCTGGACGAATGAGATTCTATTTCATTTTAAATAACTTGGAAAATAATGCAGAAGATAATAAATATTTTGAAACAAGCATTCTCAAATGCTAACATTGTATAAAAGAGAGACACAAGCAAAAACAGTACTCCAGGAATTGGATTCTCCTACTGCTCCTCCTACCAGCTTAATCTGTGGGACTCAGATGCTTCATCTATTTAGTAAATACTGTAATATTGTCTGCTCAAATAAAAATGAGACTAAAGCAAAGATGTTCTTGAATTCTAATCCTTTATAATTAAGGGCATGCTCTTAGAAGTCTCGCCTCTGTGTTAGAGCTCTACCCTGCATAGCTGTGTAACTGTAGGATAGAGCTATTCAACTGTCTGTGACTCAATCTACTCACTAGTGAAACAGGGATAACAGTATTCATCTTATTTGGATTTGGGGAAGATAAAACTAGTCAGTACATATAAAACCCTTAGAATAGTATCTGATATATAGTAAATGTTCAATAAATATTAACTACCATAAAGCATCATTATTATTAACACCAGCAAGAAGATTTTTCATAAGTAGTAAACACAAGTTACACATGACTCTGGGTGACATTTCAAAATCTACTTTATGTGCTCAGCCTCACTAATCATCAGAGAAATGCAAATCAAAACCACACCGAAATACCACCTAAGCCCAGTAAGAATGGCCATCATTAATAAAACAAACAACAATAGATGCTGGCGAGGATGAGGAGAAAAAGGAATGCTTCTACACTGCTGGTGGGAATGCAAACCAGTGAAACCTCTTTGGAAAACAGTGTGGCAATTTCTGAAAGAATTAGAAAATTGGCCTTTCATATGACCCAACAATCCCACTGTTGGGAATATACCCGGAGAAACTCAAGTCATTCTACCAAAAAGTTACCTGCACACGTGTGTTTGTTGCAGCTCTATTCACAATAGCAAAAACATGGAACCAAACATGCTGCCTATCGAAGCTGAACTGACTTACAAAAAAAAAATGTGGTACATATACACAATGGACTATTATGCAGCCATAAAGAAAGATTAACAATTGAACTTCGCAGCCACTTGGATGGATTTAGAGTATATCATACTCAGTGATCTATTACAGAATCAAAGAACAGAGTACTATATGTTCTCACTCATAAGCATACCTTGAACAATTATCATAATACTATAAGAAAGGAATTGGCAGTAGCAGGAAACTACCAGGGGAGGGGGAGTGGGATTGGCAGTTGAGGGAAACTGCCAGGGGAGGAAGGGGCACACCTCATCAACAAGGGTAGCTTTATAATGAACATTTGTATACATAACCCTGAATCGTACCCCACATCTTAAAAATAAAGGAAAAAAATCTACTTTATGATAAATAACAACACCATATTCATAATTACATCAATGACTATATTTACAAATACCTAACAACTGCAATAAACTCTGATGATACCATTCTGAGTAAAATGTCACCTAGCCAATGCAATTAACAGTACTAGAAAAATGCGGTAAGTTTGCTTACAAGGTTGAAATAAGCAACAATTTCCAGAGGCATTGCCTCTTCCCCAAATGCTTAAACCCAAGTTTAAAAGTAAGTTTTTAACCATGAGCAAAGGATGATTTTATTATATTAGAGAACTAGTTTGGAAAATCTTTAGTTTAAGAGAAAGTCACAAACTTCAATGGAGAAGCATTAAAGAATTTCCCAGAAAAGTTCACCAAATAACTGAGAAGCCTTCTCTATACAAGGTGACTATCATTAGGAAAAAAAAAAAAAAGTGACAAAAGATGAGTAGAGAAGTCACTGGTATGAAAACTGACCCCTACCAGTACCACGTGCCTCTTTTGACAGACGTATCTAATTCTGAACAAGAGATACTGAAGATCCTCAGAACAATGAAAAATGCCTATGCTTAACACAAGGAAAGTCACCAGAAAAGAAAGGCATTCTCAAACCCAATTTGAATAGCCATATACTTGACCAAGAATAAGCTAAAATGGCCAACATAGAAAATCTCCCAAACAAAACATTTATGTAGTAAGTTATACATTCAGCATTCAGTGTTATGGATATAACATATTTACAAATGTATGTTTTATTTTTCATTTATTTTTGTAATGTTGATATTTGTAACATCTCCTGATTAAAAATAGAGACAACTTAAAACTGATGAAACACAACTTTCATTCATAGTAACCAACTAACCTGTAGGTTTGAAGTTGTCAGTATTTCATTCAGTGAGGGAGAATGCACATTAAATGTGATGATCTTAAAAGACCTGAAATCTAAGAGTTAACCAAGAATTGATTAGAACTATCTTCATTCATGGGAGGCTCAAAAGTACATATTCACAATGACCAAAAGGAAAGAATACGAGAGAAGACCAATATAAATTCTGCCCCCTCTTCTGTTAACTAAACTGACACAAAACCAGTGGAGAAAATAATAGTGAAGCCCTTATTTCATGTTACTTAAAGACAATCAGACTCTGACAAATATCCTTTAGATCACTAATTATATCAGAAAAACCACATCTAGGACAAAGATGAAAATATATGACATCTGAATTTATCAACTACAAAACTATTGAAATGTACTAAAATGTTCATGAATTTTATCAATGCTCATTATAAAACCTGGCCCATTTTTAGTGCTAATGAAGTCTGAACAAAACGAATTCAAGAGAAAAAAAGTATTTTTTTCTACGCAGTCATAAAAAAGAACAAAATCATGAATTTCGCAGCAACCTGGATGGAACTAGAGTCTATAATACTGAGTGACCTCTCACAGAAACAAAGATCCGAGTATCACATGTTCTCACTCATATAATGGACCTTGAACATCCAGTGTAATACTATAAGAAAATGACTGACGGTACTGGGAAACTATGGGGGGGGGATGGGATTATCAGTCGCAAATATCTGTCTGGGGATGGGGAAACACCTCTTATCAACAGGGTGCCTGAATGAAATGTAATTGTACACCTAACCCTTAACTGTACCCCACAAAACCATAATAAAAACTATTGATTAAAAAAAAATTTTTTAAATAAAAATAAAAATCTCTCATTCATGTCACCAAAAGGGTGGGGGGGCACAAATAATGCAGACCACAAGCCACAGAAAGACTGACTTCTTCATTGTCACCCTTTAGAATGCCTGCACATTCCTGCCTCTAAACCTGTGTTGAAAGGGCATTTCACACACTATCTATAAAACTATTCAACTTTTGTCCAGCCTATAAGTTAACACATATAGGATTTTCTATGTATGAGCACAAACATAAAGTTCTAAGCAACTATATATATCTACTGCTGAACTTATATACATAAGTTGCATATATGTATATGTATATATATATGTATATGTATAAATAAATTCAGCAGTCCTGAGAGATAGATAACTATATAATAGACATCTGTTCATTCAACACACCTTTATTGTATACCTAAGTGTTTTAAGAAGGAATACAAAGATATTGCTACTGCCCTGGGGAAACACATCAGTAGAAAAAGAAAGACCTAGAAAATAGATATTATGTAAGTCGGTGTGTGAGTTACAAAGTCCTCTGGTATTCAAAGAGAAAAAATTGACTCTCAGAGACAGGATGAGATTCAAGGGCCCAAGAGAGAAGTGAGATACCTGTGACTGTCTCTTCGCGTAACAATCCATAAATGCTCATGAAAGTTAACATATATTGCCAACTCTCAAATATGTGTGGCTGACAGCAAACCTCTGGCTTAGCAATTTGGAAAAAGAATATCTCTGGCTCTCAATACACTGCAGCTTTGCTTATTGTTGTTAGCAGTGATGGAAAACACATGTATTAAAATATACTGTATTTCATATGTTATTCGGGTGATGAATACCCTAAAAACCCTTACTTGACCACTACACAATCTAAGTGTGTAACAAAATTGTACTTGTACCCCATAAATATATGCAAATAGAAAAAAAAGGTAAATGTAAGCATGATTTCTTTTTTAAAAAAGAAAGCCGGGCTCAGTGGCTCAGCTTGTAATCCCAGTGCTTCGGGAGGCGGAGGTGAGTGAATTGCCTGAGCCCACAGGTTCGAGATCTGCTTGGGCAACTTGGTGAGCCCTCATCTCTACAATAAATCAAAAAAAAATTAGCCAGGCGTGGTAGCGCATGCTTGTAGTTCCAGCTACTTGGAAGGCTGAGGCAGAAGGACTGCCAGAGCCCAGGAGGTCGAGGCTGCAGTGGCCGGGAGCGGCCACTGCACTCCAGTCTGGGTGACAGAGTGAGACTCCAACTCAAAAAAAAAAAGGATATTTTAGCTAATATTAATATAATTTTCTATAGTCAGAACACAAAATAGGTGACATATTTCACACAGAAAGTGGTGAGGAAATAGACCCTGGAGTAAAAATAGGCTCCAGATTATCCCTGAAGAAGAAACAGTCAAATAAACACCTCTATACCTTCATTTCTAGATTACTTTCCATAATATTCAAATTAAGGAAAGCCTTTAACCTATTACAAAATCAGAAATCCATTTAGATCAACAGCTCAAAGAGGCTATCAACAGCTCAAAGAAGCTAACTCATAGTACCTTATAGTACATAGCAAGGCAGCTAGTGAAACTCTTATAGTTTGAGTAAACAAAGTCCATTCCATAATAATGGGGACAGGAATTTAACTAGTGAGAGGAAGAAACCTAAATGAAACAGATTATCAAAAGAAGAATCAGCTCAGAACAATTAATTTAAAATACTAAAAGAGGATAGCTGCTTGGAGTCATAATGAAGATAGAAGAACAGGAACAGTATTGATCTCTTGAACTAAGCTAGAAAATTGGGGGGGGGGGATAAATATGTAAAACAGCAGGACACCAGGCAGTGCAGGATAATGACCGCTAAGAGAAGGGGGGAAAGCAAAGTGAACCCTACAGTGTCCCAGCCCACTGCCTGAAGAGAGTTGATAGGCTACAGCATAAAAGAGGGGAATCCAAATACAGCCTGGCAGTCCTTCTGAGCTGAGGAGACAGTTTGAAACTCAAAGAACCAAAGCAGTTAGAATTTACAGATAATATTCCAGAGAAGAAAGACATTGAACTGAGAAAGAAAACTCCAAAAATACTGGGTCGTTCCCTCAAGTCATTGACTAAGCACTGCTCAGTGCATACCTATAAAGAATGATTTAAAAAAAAAGGATAAGACAAAGAATCAAGAATAAGAAAAGGACCAACCAAAAGGAGCAGAAGAAACATCCCTGGACACCAGGGCCACAAATAGCATTGCTCCCACCAGCCAAATTAGAAAAATAATAATGATTCATGGGGTATTAGGTAGAGAATTTAGAAAAGTATTACTTCAGCAAGAAAGTAAAATTAGTCCTAGACTAAAGGCTGCTCTTTTCCCATGTAAAGCTAAAAAATAAACTTCAAATGGATCAAAGATTCCAAGTAATTTAACTGCACCCCAGAAAAAAAGATTTGAAATATTTAGGAATTAAAAAACAACAAAACTACAACCAACCCATTTATGGAAAACTTACAATATTTGTTGTCTCCTCAAAAATTACCAGTTATGCAAAAAAAAAAGGAAATCACAGCCAATAACCAGAAGAAAAACCAATTTCTTGAAATAGACCGCGAAACAACACCAATGACATAAGAGGCACAGACTATATAAGACCCAAATCAAGCCTCCAGAAATGAAAAAAACACAATATCTGAGATGAAAGATACATTGAGGGCATTAACAGTAGACAATGCAGAAGAAAAGATTAGTAAATTTAAAGACAGTAATAAAAACAACTCAAAATTAAATCAGGGTGACTGGGGGGAAAAAAAGAGGGACTATGAGGTAAGATCAGCTGACTACCACACATATAATTTAAGTCCCAGAAAAAAGTGTGCCTACTGGGAAAGAAAGATGGGGGAAAATAGCTGAAGAAATAATGAACATAAATTTCCTACATTGGTGAAACTCTAAGTCCATAGATCTGAGAAAGCTGATAACCAACAATCAGAATAAACATGAAGAAAACCACACCAAAGCACATGCTAATAATAAAATGGCTCAAAACTGGTTATAAATAACAACTTAAAAGTCAAGAAAAAAAAAACACAAAAAACAAGACACATTATGTAAAGAGAAACAAGGATAAGAATGACACACAACTATGCCTAAGAAGCAATGAAGCCGGAAGATGGGAATATCACCAATGAAGTACCCAAAGAAAAACACTGTCAGTGTAGAATTCTATACTCAGGAAAATTATCTTGCAAAACCAAGGCAAAGTAAAGATATACTGAAGAAAGTCTTTCAGGCAGAAGAATTGAAACCAAATAGAAATCTGTATCCACACAAAGCAATGAAGAGCCCAGAAATGGTAAATATGTGTGCAAATATTATATATATATATATATATATTTTTTTTTTTTTTTTTTTTTTTTTGAGAAAGCAGGATTTATTGAAAAGACAGAAAAGCTCCCACGGTGAAAGGTGACCCAAGGGGGTTGCCCAAAATATATTTTCAAATTAAAACAAAATTACTGATTACAACAAAAAGAATAAAAATATATTGTAGAATTCATAAAATAAAGTAAATGTATGAAAATAACAGTAAAAAAGCCAGGAGGAGAAAAGTGAAAAAATACTGTTGTAATGTTCTTATATTACACATGAAGTACACAAAATTATTTGAAGGTAGATGGGCATAAATTAAAATATTCTACTATAAACCCTACAGCAACCGTTAAAAAATAAAAATCTAAAGAAAGTATAGCTAATAACTTAATAAAAGAGATTAAATGTTTATAAAAATAGTCAATTAAAAGAAAAGCAAAAGATTAAAAAAATTTTTAAATGAGATAAATAGTAAACAAATACCAAAACATCAGCTTTAAATTGAACTATATCGAACCATGTATTAAACACAAATGTTAACTATAAGTACACCAACTAAAAGCCAGATACTACCAAGATGCATAATATAACAAGACTCAATTACATGCTGTCTATAAGAAACACACGTTAAATATTTTTTTTTTAAAAAGTCAACATACATCCAACATTAGAAAACCAAGAGAGACATTTGCTTTGAAAGACATGAGAAATCTGATCTCTGCTGACAGGTAGGAACAGTTCTTGAGTCTTCCCAGAGTTTTGGTAAAACAGTTCTCCTAAACCACTATACTTATTAAACAGAAAAAAAAAACTAATATGCTAAGTGAGAGTCAGGGCGATGGTCCTCTTTGTGTGAAGCGACTAGAATAGGGTCGAATAAGAGAATGCTGGTAATATTCTGTTTCTTAATCTTGTTCACACTGTGAAAATTTACCCAGTTGTACATTTATGATTTGTTCATCTTTCTGTATCCATAATGCAATAAACAAAGCCTCAACTTTATCTGACACAATGCTCACCAAGCAATTTTTTGTTTAGTAATTTGGAATCTCAGGTACCTTACGCCAGGAAAGGGGCACTGACTCAGATAAGAAATCAAACAAACAGCATCATCAAAAAGGAATATTTCTTTCTTAGTCCACTTGTGCCTGTATAACAAAATATCTGAGACTGGGTAATTTTTTTTTTCATGTGTTTTTTGGGTAACCCTCTCAGGTCCCCTCCCACTGTGGAAGCTTTTCTGTCCTCTCAATAAATCCTACTTTCAAAAAAAATGTGTGTTTCACAGTTCTGGAAGCAGAGAAATCCAAGATCAAGGCACTGGGAAGTTTGATATCTTGTAAGAGCCTGGTCTCTGTTTCCAAGGTGTGCCTTGTTGCTGTGACCCACCCCAGAGGGGACAAGATTGTCCTAGCATAGCAGAAGGGATGAAAAGGAAAGAGGATGCTACTTCCTTCAACCTTCAGCACTTTTATAAGGATGCTGACCCAATTCATGAGGGCAAAGCCCTCGTGATTTAATCACCTCCAAAGGCCAACCTTATACTGTTGCACTGAGGATTAAGATTGAACATGAATTTTGGAGGGCACACCATCAGCAATTCCCTATTATATTTTTTTATTTTGTTAACTCATCAGCCTTTTTCAAGCCCTCTTAATGCAACTGAAACTAAAAAGAAATCTATAATATGACATTCCTATCAACAGCTACAGAAAAAAAAAACTTGCTGCTGCTGCTGTAACTGTATCCTCCATTACTGCTACCATTACTGTCTACTGAACACCATTTATATGCCACAAACTGTGCTAGACAATATATCTCTTAGGTTGCTTAATCATAAATACCTCTATAGCTTTCCCATTTCACACTTGAAGAAACTGAAGTTCAGACAAGCCAAGTGACTTCCCCGTAATAACACAGTTGGCAAGAATCCAGACCAAGATATACAGCCACATTTCCAACTGAAGCCTTTACTCTTCCCAGTACATCCACCTCTCCACATCAGGATGTCCATACCCTGGTATGTGAGTCCAACATTTGTATATGGCATGGATTTTTTAAATGGTTCCTACGTATAGCATCTAAACTTTTAAGATTAAATGAAATGAACACACACTGAGGACAAAACATTTCTTCAAATAATGCATGTTTTGCCTATAAAATATAAATTTGATTTTAATATAATTTTTCTTATTATAAATACAATACTTAAAATGGCTTGCCTGTATCAAAAATTAGGAAATACATCTCACAGGATTATTTATATGTTTGTTAAATATAGTGTGATAAAGACACACTGCTGTTACAGACTAGTACTTATATATTAACGAAACCATGACTGGCAAAGATTGTGTGACCAAGAAGAATTACAAGTACTATTTCCCTAAGGCAATTCAACCATTCAGAAGATGGTTATAATCACATGTTCTGAAATTATTGGTCAAGGTCATTAAAGTTTAGAAGAAAATAAATAATGAAAAAAAATCTCATCTCTATGAAAAGAGAATCATGTAATATCACTCAGCAGTGCTGAATCTAGTAACAGCATCTTTTCAGGGCAACACATCAGTTTAAAAAAAATCTTCAAAAATGTCTTTATTTCAAATGAAAACAGAAATGTTAAATTGCATTAAGTTACATTTAAAACATTTGGCAACAGTTACGTTCACACTAAAACTAAATGTCATTAAAATTATTTTTTAGAATAATTCCTTATTTCAGGACATATTTCACTAATGCCTCTCAAACTTTTTTTCCTAAAAAGTAGGATAATCTCTTTTCTGCTTATCTAATGAACACGATGTGAGAACCATATATGAAACATAAAACCAGTTTGTAAGCTAAAAAACAAAAGTTCCATACTCAATCATGAAGTGTTTGTTGAATAGAAGAGGAAATGAATTAATCAATTCAGTTTCTTTAGCACTTTTCAGAGTACCAGATACATAACAATTATCAATATCAACATACTTCCAAGGCCCAGAAAAATTACTCTGATATAATATTCATTGTCACCTTCTTACTCAGGGAAATCACCCTAAACCTATTTGTTCCTCTTAAATAAATAGGAAGAATAGAACTCATTCCATCAAGATTTGAAGTGTCCATTGTACCAGGAGCCATGAAACCAATTACCCTACCACCAGACCCAGACCCTGCTCCTAGACAATTGGGGATACTGGGCCTTTCATTCTAATGCAATCACTATGCTATTCTTGTACTCAGAAACTGAAAATACATTCTACTCTGTTAAGTACTCTCTGTACTCCTCTCTACGGACAGTAACCTCAGAAGGCCAAATACTTATTCCAAGCCAAAATACAAAGTCACTTTATTGTTCTTTCCTCATAGCAGCTCAGAAAGAAACTGCACATATGGGAATAGAATTTTGATTAGGTAACCAATCAGGTTTTCAATTTTAAGGGGAAAAGAAACACTTTTATGTTTCCCTGGAGAATCAAAAAAGTAAATGCTATGCCCTAATCTTTCCATAAATATTTCATCATCCAGCCTGCAGTTTAGGTGATAATATTTCATTACAACAACAAAATTATGGTGAGACTAGGATATCCAATAAAATTGCTTTTTTTAAAATTTCAGGAAAGAAAAAAATATTTATGAACAAGACTAGGCTACATAAAAACGTAAGCAAAAAGAGATTCATACTTGTTTATTGGAAATCTTCACTAATTCATTTCCAACTAACAAATTAATTGGTAACATCTTTTGTACTCTGTGAATAAACAATATGATGTTGATGGAAGACTGAGTAGGTTAACAAATTCGGATTAAATATTTATTTAAACTACTTTTTTCTACTCAAACTTCCCAACATCAAAAACACACTCAACTTTCAAGGCCTAAATCCAAACCTTCCCACTTCCAAGAAGGCTTTCCTGATTTACCTCCTTTGCAACAGAAAGTAACCACTCCCAACTCTACAGCTACTTATACTCCTCATAGAGCATACACTACATTTTAATTTATGGGTCTTATATCTATACCTAATCTGCCTGATTGTCCTTACCAGATTGCCATTTATCTGCAGACAGGAAACACATATGATTCATGTTTTTATCCACCCACTAAATCTAACATGCTTTTATATGGAACACAAGTCTACCCTAAGTTTTTATTGAAATAACACAAAACTTAAGTGAATCATGCATCTTTTTTAAACTGTTCTTTCAACACAAGTAAAATAACATCAATAAGTTTAGAAATACTGTAACTCTTAAATCAGTTTACATGTATTCATGGTTAGTTATAAATTTCTCAAAAAAGGCTAAAATTCAAAATCAACACCTGCTTTTCAAGAAACATGAAAATGCTTCTTATGGAAGACAACTTTCTAAAATAATCATAAAACAATGAAACTAAGCCAACAGTAAGTGATTCTGGACTGTCCTCTGTTGCTACGTAAGAGGGAAAAAAGCAATCAAAAATAATTTACCTTCTAAATTGAAAGCTACCTGAGGTCACCTTTGTCTTCAATTAAAAAAACAGCTCAAATTATTTCCTTTTGGAAAAGTCACAAACTAATGTGAATTATCAAAACATCACCTATTTGAAACTGAAAGTATAATAAAAATAGACTTCTATCTACTTTTCCATTGTGAAGAACTGAAATAATGCCATCTGATCATCTTAGAGGTAAATTTTTTGTTAATAATTTAAGTTTAAAATAAATCAATTTAGCCGGGCTCGGTGGCTCAGCCTGTAATCCCGCGCCTTTGGGAGGCTGAGGTGAGTGGATTGCCTGAGCCCGCGGGTTCGAGACCCGCCTGGGCAGGCGAGACCTCATCTCTACAGTAAATCAAAAAATTAGCCGGGCGTGGTAGCACGCGCCTGTAATTCTGGCTACATGGAAGGCTGAGGAGGAAGGATCGCCGGAGCCCAGCAGGTCGAGGCTGCGGTGGCCGGGAGCGGCCACTGCACTCCAGTCTGGGCGACAGTGAGACTCCAACTCAAAAAAAAAAAAAAAAAAAAAAAAATAAATCAATTTGACCTAAATTAAATTTCCTCTACTGGGAATTTTAATAAAATGAATATTAATGTTTTGCTTTTATAGCATGAATTTTATCCTGTTATAAAACCAGAAAAAGTACCCATGTTTGGCTATTTAAATCCAAGAGTTGTAAAGCAAAGTATGAGACGACATACTAGAAGTTCCCTTCAGTCTGGATACTCTGTCACCAAAAGATGAAGAAGAGATTCTCCATTAGGATGCAGGCAATAATAGTAAACTCCCATCTCAAACTAGAATTATCTTCGTCCTTCATTTAAGAAATAGTTTTGCACTACAAACAGAAACATGACACACAGGTATAAAGTCACTCTAACTCTTATTTAATCATAATATTAATTTCACTAGAAGTTTATCATGCCTTGAGGATATTATGCTATATGAAAATGACAGTCATAATAAGACAAGTAGTGGCCGCCAAGGGCTAGGGGGAAGAGAGAATGGAGAGTTGTTTAATGTCTATAGAGTTTCAGTTTCTCAAGTTAAACAGAGTTCTGGGGAAAAAAATAAAAAGAGTTCTGGAAATTGTTTGCACAGCAATGTGAATGTACTTAACTCTACTGAACCGCACACTTACAAATAAGTTAAAATGATAAATTTTACATGTATTTTACCACAATTAACTTTTTAAAATAAAAGGATATCATGGCCAAATGGTCCTAACAGTCCCTAGCTTAATACACAGTCAAAAATATATAAAGGCAAAAATATGATTTATGAACACACAAAAAATGCATTCATTCTGAATAGGATTACAGAAGAACATAAATAGTATATCTTCATGCTTGCAGTTTGAGAAAGTCAAAGCCAGGCTTCCTTTCTAGATTAAGTTTCAAAGAGAATGTTTTTGACTGCATCTTATTTACTTTGCCACTCGAATCCCTCATATTTTCCAAATCTGCTCATATAACAATCATTTATTCATTTAAGTTATTAACCATCATTCCATGCATACTCTATATTCACAGCACCTTCTTAGGAGATATGTGTTAGTCATGTTATTTAAAAACAAACAAATAAACAAAAAAACTTGCCACAGAATCTATAACCTCTAAAAACAGAAAAATATTCTCCAAATTGGTTACCAAAAGGTCTTCTAGGTGACTGACAATGACTTATCATGGGAGAAAAGAATACAAAGCTTCTTTACCTGATGACACTCATTCCCAGTGAAAATGGGAAAGGGAAAAACCTGGGGACACTGGATTTTGTATTGCACTTCCAAGTGGGGCAGAGAGCACAAAAAGGGACATGGCCTAAGGAAACAGTAATGGTCCAGGGCTAGAGAAGAAATAAAGTGCCAGAGACAAGAACGTCAGTTAAAGCATGCAGAGCACACAGAAGTCCTAGGTGTGCAGGTCACAGGAAAGAATGCTTCTGGCAAAGAGGTTGTCATGTAATTTATCAGACTATTTTGCAAGGATGCTCTAAATAATGGCAGACAAACATGCTTTTTGAGCTCTTGGAAAACAGCTGTTTCTGAAGATGGGGTCAAGGTACATACTGATATAAGATTAGGTTGGTATCTTACATGATCTAAAGCACTGGTAAACTAAAGTTGTTCACTCAGTCACTCTGAAACTACAGGTAGAGAATAATTAGAAGTTAATGGAAAATTCATATAATCAAATTCAGAAAGAAAAATGGAAACATCTAAAACACATTTTTATACTTCACTCAATTACAGTCTTGCATGTTACAGTATGTGTTTTCAAAGACAAACTTTCCATCAACAAATAATCTAACTTAACTTAGATATTAACAAGCAGATGAACTGCCAAGTTTTTACAATAACAGCTTTTCTAAGATGATGATAAGACTGACGTGCTCTAGATATTCTATATCAATTAGTTTTGCCACATATAAAATATTTCAAATACCATAATATTCCAAAATATACTACATATAATTCAATATTTTCTTAATGATTTTGGAGATAATTCAGGAGTATAAATATGAGCATCAATTTTCATTTTCTAGTAAGTATATACATATCAAAAAATTTCTTAGTGAATAGATATGGAACAACAAGGTTTACTTCCATATTTAAAAGTAAATGAAATCGACATGCAATGTAGTATCTTGGATTGGATCCTCAGACAGAAAAAGGATGTTGGTTTTAAAACGGGGGGCTAAATCCAAATAAATCCATAGTGAGTTTATAGAACTGTACAATCAGTTCTGCTATAATGTTTTTAAAATGCAAATTTGTTCCAATAAATTGATATATTATGAAACAGCTTAAGCATAACACAAATTTCTCACTTACTGATGCAGTTTCATCTTTGAGAAGCATTAGGTGAACACAGAAAACTGTACCCTGATGAACCAAGCCACTATGGATTTCATGTGCAAACACATTCCTCAAACATCTACCAGCTACCTCAGTTTACCAAGTGTTAGAAGTCATTCCTGTTACCCTCCTTTCTCCACTTCCAATAATGCACAAGCTACAACTCTTCTGACAACCACTTCTATAAGCAAGACCTTTTTCAAGGTAAAGTGCCATATTTTAATATTTATATATTTCCTAACCATTTAACACATATAAATCTCTGTTACAATTTCTATTAAGCTTCTAACTTGCACCCAGTGAACAAAGTGCTGTACCCCTAACCCAAATTTTCCTATATGCCCCGTATTTTTCACTGAATGATTTCACATAGCACAGTGACTTTCAGGAATACATGAGTCACATTAAAGCAAAATGGCTATTCCAGTGGTAATGATAAATGTGCTCTGGTTATACAAGAAGAAAAAAAAACCTAGGTGAATAGTATGTATTCTCTATTATCTTTGCAACTCTTCTGTAAATGTAAAATTATTCCAATAAGAAGTTTAAAATCATAAGTAAATGAATATATAAAGCTAAAGTCTGAGTATGGAATCCTGTATTAATAATAATTGCTATCACTAAAGTGGCACTTGTTGCCAAGCACTACCCTGAGTAGTTTATATACATCAACTCATTAATCATACTCATCACACTATGAATTAAGTGCTATAAGCATCCCCATCTTATAGGTGAAAAACTGAGGTACAGTAAAGAAACTTATCCAAGCTCACAAATGTAGGCAACTAGATAGTGCTCTTACCCCTACGCTACACTACTCCAACAGATAACTGTTCAAGATACAACCTTTTAACGAGATTGTATTCATAACTCTGGAAAGATTCTAAAAGAGAAAAAGAGGGAAAATAAAAAATCTAAATAATCTTTCTGAAATGTGCTATAAGCACAAAAAATGTAATATATACATATATATATATATATTCTCTTTTTACAGAAAGTCTCTGTTACCACAATTTGTGGAAGCTAACAAAGACTGTAGAAAATATCACTTTTGTACTTTAAAACAGTCAAATAGAATATAAAGTGTAAACATTTTATAACAATGACAAACTCAGAATAGGTAGCTATAAAAAGATACATCACCTGTGAAAACAAACGTAACTTCAAAGCTTTACAAAACTTGGTCACATTTCATCAATGTCAAATACACATGATGATTTAAGAGTAACAATATAATACACAAAATAGCCCATACCATAAAAGCTTCCCAGCCACCATAATCATAAAATTTGGTTCAACCAAAACTTGCTAATCGAAAGTTGGTTAAATGCCAAGGCAAAAGTTCTGCCAACAGGATCTTGAAGCAGAGAGGGCAATAGGTCACCTTGATGGCATAACTTGCCATTGCTCTCCAAAATTTTAGAGCTTGAACTCTAAAATTTAAAATTCTACCTACACTTCCATGTACTTAACTTGTGATTCCTAAGTCACTCATTCATTCAAAAAATACATCTGTAGCTACTGCTTTATACCAGGTACTGTTCCAGGTACTGAGGCTACCCAAGCGAGCAAGATGCAAAGTCCTTCCCTTATGGTTTTTATATTCATCCACTTATTCATGCATTCATTCAACAAGTATTTACTAAGTGCCTACAACATTCTAGGCACTATTCTAAATGCAGGGGATAAGGATGAAACAAAACACACAAAAATGTCCACTGGAGCTGACATTTCAGAAGAGGAAGCAGACGATAAATAAGATAAATAAGCAAAACACAAATTAAATTAGGTAGTGATAAATGTTAAAAAGAAAATAAAGCTGGAGAGAAGGATTTTTTTTTTTTTTTTTTAATAATTAATCAGTGAGAGAAGGATTTAAAGTGAGGGTAAAACTGTAAATAGGAAGGCCAAGGAAGATCAGATAAAGTAGAAAAGACAAATAACCACATAAAACATTAGGAGTAGGTGTATGAAGAAAAACAAAACAGAGTATAGGCAAAAAGAGTGATGGAGAAGTGAAGCTCAAGGAAAAAGGGTGATCAGGAAAACCTTTTTGAAGAGGTAGCTTTTGAGTAGAGACTCAGAAAGAAGTAAGAGATACAGTCATATAATGACATGGGAAAAGGGCATACTGGGGCACACTCAATTCAAAACTCCTATGGCAGGAGCAGGCTTTCCAAGTTCAAGGAACAGCAAGAAGCCAATGTGACAGGAGTAGAAAGAGCAAGGGACTATGCAATTTTTCTAACAGCAAGCTAAAGACTGTAGACAGCCATTCTGCATTTGGGGAGTCATACACATAGAGTTTAGGGACTTGTTTCAAATCAGTTCAACAGATTATTCAAAAGTCATTATTGCTTTCAAAATACAAGTGGAGAAGACAAAAAAAGAGAAAGCAGGATGAAACAGGCTGAGCCACTGAGCAACATACACTCTGGCAGAAAAACAAGGCACACGCATGGCAAGTTCAACAGCCAATCACAGGAATCATGGGGTAAGCTGGTAACATTATCTTCTTAGTTTTCAACATTGCTACTGAGGAGAAAAAAGCGAAAACAGAAAAGGATGTAAGGATTTATTTAGAGTATTTTCAACTCTTATTTCTTCCTTGGTTTGAAAGCACAATGTCGTAAGCAAGAGTTTCTGCTGTTCTGTATGGCATCCATAACAGCTCTTGCTGAAGAGGAACTGTGTTTCACCCATTTGGAATCCCTTCCATGGTGTCAGGCACACGGTAAGGTTCTCAGCAAATGGTGAGTGAGGAAGCAGGGAAAAACATTCATGCTCCAGCAAACTGGACACTGTCCATCTGACCTAACAACTCTTAAGTGATTTGAAGATGAATACCAAAGAACCCTCCAAAATAAAATAATTTCTATAAATATATTTTACTGACCTACATGTCCATTAGGGTAAAACTTCAAGAAGGGTAAAAGCAAGCAGGCCTTAACAGTTAAAACAGCAATTGAACTGTTGAGGCCACTGGAGCCTTGATAAACACCAAACTGGTTCTCTGCCACAATAACAAGTGAAAGTCCATTTACTGCTCTCCTTCCAGAACACCTCTTAATCTCTTTTTAAAATGGTACACGGGACCTACTTTATCCAGTCAGCAAACATTTTCAGAGCACTCACTACAAACATGCCACCTTGGCAGGGTGTGTTAGCTCATGCCTATAATCCCAGCACTTTGGAAGGCCGAAGCAAGAGGAATGCCTGAGCCCTGGGTTTCAAGACCAGCCTGCACAACTTGGCAAGACCTCAACTCTACGATAAATCAAAAATTTAACTGGGCATGGGACCACACGCCTGTAGTTCAGGCTACTTGGAAGGCTGAGGCAGAAGGATCTCCTGAGACCAGCAGGTTGAGGCTGTGGTAGCCATGAGTGTGCCACTGCACTCCAGCCTGGGTGAGAGAGTGAGACTCCAACTCAAAAAAACAAAAAAAAGTACCACCCTAACTGGGGTCCAAGCATAAGGAAGTGACGGTCTCTGCAATTAAGAGTTAGTTGGGGTTTAAGGTAGGGTTTTGTTAAAGAAAGGAAGAAGAGGGAGAAAGACAGATATAAAAACGACTCACTGCAATACAATGTAAAAAGTATTCCATAATAAGAATGAACAAAGAATTATGGAAGTATAGGGAAAGGATTAATTACAAAAGTATAAGGAAAGGGTCTCAGAGAAGAGTTCATGCCTGAAGCACAGCTGTGGTTTTGCTTTGCAATAACCTAAAATGATAAAGAGGTAGAAACACTACTATTATAAACTACTATTGCTTTTCACTACTTACAAATAGAGAAAAAAATACTCAATATGAAAAACTTCTTTGATAAAAAAAGATTAACCCCCCCCAAAATCTGTATGTCTTCAATGTGTTTAAAAATGAGTATAACTTAAGGGCTTATTAAAAAAAATCAGTCTCTTCAAAGTTTGTCTAAGCAACATATCCTAAAACAATGATTCAAAATAACAGTATCTTCTAATTACCCTCTGCTGCAACAGGTATAACTAAAGTATTTATTGCCAGTGTAGCAATATATAGCAATGTATAGTACACAACTATTTTGTAAACCAATTCTGAAATTTCAAGGTAAAATCAAATGTACATATAAGCCATCAACAGAAGACGCTAACAATAAATGCATACAAATCTGAGGAGAACTTGCCTTTAAAAAAACTTTAAGAGATAAGTAGCCCTTTTCTCTATACTAACAATTGACAATAAAAAATGTTATTTCTATCCAGATTAAATTCATTTTGCAAAGAGGCAGAAAACAATAGAAAGAATTATATTCTAAAATATTCATAATATACATTTATAAAATACAAAGGACATATCACTAACGATTCAGATCTAAAATTATTTGAAAATGAAACACGCATTCCCAGCTTTTTGCTTTTTCTTTACTTTTCTCCAAACAAATAATTACTTTTCAAGTACTAAGAATAATGTCAAATAAGAAGTCTGCAACATATTTCTGGAGCTTCCTAACCATCAACTCTACATAAATATAGGTCCAAATCCTGGCCACATACATGTACACTTTAGTATACTACTAAACCTATGTAAATCTCAGCTTTCTGAATAACAGAGATAATGTCAAAATTATTTCAAGATCAGATATAAGTATGTGTCAAATACATATAATTGCTCTGTAAGTGCTGACCATCATCGCTAATACCTCAGTCTACAAATATGATATTGCGTAGAAGCAGCAGGAAGAAATGGGGAAGCCGAATGATCCCCAATTCCAATAACATCTCTTAACATTGGAAGTTTCCAGTAGCTAAAGCCAGTAACAATGATTTCAGTCAGAATTATTACAATCTCATACAGTGTTTTATAGATTATAAGCAGATTTCATATCTGTCAATTCATCTGTTAGTAAAAATATGCAATGTGACTAAGTAAGACAGGGATTGTCAACTCATTTTAAAGATGAGTAAACTCAAGTTCAGAAAAGGATAAATCATGCAATTAATAACTAAGCCAAGCCAGGCTCGGTGGTTCAACCTGTAATCCCAGCGCTTTGGGAGACTAAGATGAATGGATTGCCTGAGCTCATGGGTTCGAGACCCACCTGGGCAACTTAGCAAGACCTCATCTCTACAATAAAATCAAAAACTAGCCGGGTGTGGTAGCGCACGCCTGTAGTTCCAGCTACCTGAAAGGCTGAGGCAGAAGAATTGCCAGAGCCCAGCAGGTCGAGGCTGCGGTGATCCGGAGTGTGCCACTGCACTCCAGTCTGGGTGACAGAGTGAGACTCCAACTCAAAAAAAATAAAACAAAATAACTGAGCCACATTTACTAGTAGGCCAGTTCACTGTACGTAGAGGATCTCACAACTGAATGAGCCATGTTACTCTTTTATCTTCTGCCTCAGTAACCAACCTACACAAGGTAAACTTGTACTCCTCTCTTCTCTCAGGTGCCAATCTGGCCTGAGGCTAATGTCCTGCCCTTCTGTGAGCTATGCACTGAGGCAAATATATTCTCTCTGCTTCATTCTTACAGAGATGATCTGGTCTCCAGAAGACTGTCACATGTTTCTACAGACACGCACAGAGATTCCACACAGGTTTAGAGTGTATGTCACATGATGTAACCGAATTATCAAACAGCCTTGAGTTGAGATTAAGAGCATTAGTCTAGTGGTAAAGTGGTATTTCAGTTTCCCATTTTTCTTTGTTTCTCTTGAATTTTATATGAAGAAAGGGTTACTGTGCAAAGCAGGATACAGACATTCCTGGGTGCCCTGGACCCACCGCCTAATATTGTCAGAACCACACTTCAATTTCCAAAAGATACGACTAATTCAAACATATTGTTATCCTGTGGCAGGATGTGGCAAATGCTCAAATATATTTCTTGTATGATTGAGTGAATAAATACAGAAACATGTAGCTGGTTCAGGATCAACAGTGGCCTCATGGCAATCACTAGCTCAGGGCAGGAAAGGAGTTGATAGCAGTTAAAGGTATTTCCTTTTGAAAGGCAAGTTGCAACTTTAAAACCCGCCCAGGGGGCCAGGCAGGTTTTGTTTGGGAAAGGCCAAATGGCCCAAAGACTAGCCATTTAATGAATATGCAAAAAGAGTGGCTATTTCACAGACTTATCCAAAAACCCCCCTTCTGAAGTTGACAGTTTACAAGCCTGCAGTTCCTGGAAACCATTTGTTCTTTGAAAAATCTGATTTTGCTGAGTACAACCCTATAAGATTCCAAAGGAAATATGTAATCACGCAACACGACCCCCCCTCCCTTACCTAAACGAGGGTATAAGACCCCACATCTCCTGTTCTGGGGTGCTCGAGCTTGATTTGGATGCATGAAATTCTCAGGCCCGCTGTGCTAGCCAGCATAATAAAGTGCCACTTCCTATAATAGTCTCCTTGTCACGATCTCTCTATTTTTCCTGCTACATTTCTAAAAGCTGTTCTTAACCAGGAAACAATACATATTGAGTACAAGGGAGTGAAATCAAGAGGCTTTCAAAAAGAAAAAGAAAGTTTGTGTTCATTAAGTTCAGGCGATTCTGTTATGCTAGAAACATTCTGGTTTCAGGATTATTTAAAAATAACATTTAGAAAAATTTGATTATCAGAAAAAACTGTTTAGATAGATTGCATTAAAATTATTACTTTTTTAAATTTAGGGTGTTCAGCATGAAACAACAAATTAATACTATTTAGAAAGAAGAATAATTTAACACAGCCACATACCAAGCTTCAGGGAGCAAAACAGCATATTCATGTGGAGAAGTGGTCTCTGGGAAGTTGGAGAGAATCGCAAGGCGATGAGGAAGCAGGTCTGAACCATGGTACGTGAACAGAATTTCGAGGGCTTGTACATTACTTTCCTGTACAAAAGGCAAAGGGCACATTTCTAATGTGAGCCTTAGAAACAAAGGAGTGATTTTATAAGCAACATTCAAAAACTTAAAATTAACTTTTGTATATAGTTCTGATATGAAGCAATTTGAAATAATCCTGGATTTTCCTACTTGTATCACATTTCTCAATCTAATGCTAAAAAACTATTTATTTTTAAAACTCAGAATGATAAACAAAAATTTTTAAAAATATAACTCCATTTGCTTTACATTTATTACTATTACAACTAAAAAAGAAATGTAATAGTACATGCATGCAATAACATTAACAGCACAGTTCAAAGATTTAGAGAGTATTAATAATCATAATTGTTTTATTTATAAAAAGAAATTACCCGAGCATAAGTTCTTGCTGAGAGAACAATATTCTGATTTCTGAACTTCTTAAAGAATTCAGCATCATATCTCTGTTCAGAAGCATGAGGCACTCCTAGGATTTCCTTAGGGGAAACAGTGATTTAATGAAAAGGTTTTTAAATATGGGTGACAATATTAAAATCTTTTTTCAACTTTGCCTGCCTAAATTAATTAATTTCAACTATCAATTGTTAACTAAAGTACCGCATCTGCATTCTTGCCTTTATTTTGAAAAGGACCATATTAATAAACGCTGGTTTTTTTAAAAAAATCTAGACGTAAATGAAGTTGGCAGTAAAAATTAAGTTAATTACAGTAGGGCAACCAAAATCAACCACCTGTTAAAAACAAATAAGCAACAATTATAAATGGCTGTGCATTATAAGCACCTATCACCTCTACATGAAAACTTAAGATTAATTTTACTACTGCTAGAGTGATCTAAGTAGAATGCAGACTAAAGCATTCATTCATTCATTCATTCACTATTTACTGAGTACACCATGCACTAGGGGTGAAAGGCACTGATGATACATCAAACAATATACTTTCCCTGCCCTCTATGTAGCTTAAAGTCAAGTAGGGAAGATAAACAGGCAAATAGAAAATAGAAACAGGTAGGGGGGAATACATAGGAAAGTGCCACAGCTAGTTCTGGGAGCACAGGGAAGACTTCCCAGAAGTGACCCCGAGTTGGGACATAAGAGGCAAAGAGGAGTTAGCCCTGGAATTGCGAGTGTAGGTCTCCTCACTACAAAGTATGACTTAGAGCTCATGTCTGCCAGGTTTAATACTGAATTTCAGCTTCTTAGCACATTGCATGGCACATAACAATAAAAGTCAATAAATATTTGTGGACCAAATTAATCTACTATAGATATACTATAGTGTGGAACTATACCACATCTAAAAGGAGCTACCCAGTGAGCAGATGATTATAGTCAGGAGTTCAGGACTAAGAAATGAGTTTGAGATAGATGTAGAGTTATTAATGAAAGTGAGTGTGCTTTCAAGGGAGATGAAGTAGAATGAGTTGAAAGGAACCTTAAGAAAAAACACCTAGCCAGGGGGGGTGGTGCACACCTGTAGTTCCAGCTACTTGAAAGGGTGAGGCGGAAGGATCGCCTGAGCCCAGCAGGTTGAGGCTGCAGTAGCCATAAGCGTGCTACTACACTCCAGCCTGGGTGATAGAGTGAAACTCCAACTCAAAAAAAAAAAGAATAAACACCATTTAAAGGATAAGCAAGAAAAAGAATATTTGCATCTGAAAAGTATATAAAGAAACAAGAAAAGTAAAGAGGACAAAAAGAATATAATGGATATTCATGATAACTAAAAGAAAGGCATTTTGAGAATGTTCTCAGTTCCTTGATTCTTCACCCACAACAATTACTTCCTTGATTTAATCTCATTTACAAATCCTATGACCAAACCCTAGATCTCTATCATTACTAAAAGGCACTATCTGAAACATCTCAATGCCTGGCACTCAACTCTGACTACCTGCTCCTATTAGTCCCATTCAAATACTATGTGGCATTCCAACAATTTCTCAACCTCCCTGGGGCATCCAATCCACTGCCCCTACTTCTTTGTTGACCTTCCATTTCCTCTCAAAATCCCTCTGCCTTCTCATTTGCTTAAAGTCCCTGGTCCATCATTATAAAGGAAGTCTTCAATCTCTTCCTCTTTTCCTTTATCATACTCACCTGGCAGAAACCTAACCTTAGTCAAACCCAACTATGATCCATGAACACAAACTACAAAGTCACTGAAGAACTATCACCAAATGAAGCTGATAGTTTCTATTTGAATTTCAAGTCCTCAACTTTGTTTGGATCCTGATTCAAGTGAACCAACTGCTAAAAAAACAAAACAAACAAAAAAAGCATTTCTGAGGCACTAGTGAAATCTGAACAGGAAGTAGGTATCAGATGACATTAGGGAATCACTACTGATTTGGTTAGAAATAACAGTGTCGTTGTGAATATTCTTTTAAGTCCTTATCAGAGATACACACCAAAGTATTTATGGGTAAAATGGTATCTGGATTTTGCTTTAAAATACTTAAGTGGAAAAAATAAAGGTTGAAGCTGAGCAATGGGCACATCAGAGTTTATCATACTATTCTCTATACTTTCATGAAAGTGTGAATTTTTTTATTCTAAAATTTTTTATACTAAAGGTAAAAAAATTGATAAACTGAAAACAACAAAATTTAAATCAATAATTAGCACTGGGCAACCCCCTGCTCCCACTGTAGGAGTTTTTCTGTGCTCTCAATAAATCAGAAAAACAATAATAATAATTAACACTGTTCCTCAATGCTACTACATTTCCCTAAAAGTTTTTTTTCTAGTCTCTGATAAGAACTTCACCACAACTCTTTCATTCTTTTCAGACTTCCAACATCCTATTCCCCAACCCCCTTTTTCAGCCGAAAATCTCATTTTTTTTTCTTTCACGCTCTTAGATATGAACTCCCTCATTTTCCAGTCCATCAAAACTACAAATTTATTTGCATTAGTAATGATATGACTTTCCTTCCTTCCAATTAGAGCAGAAAGAACATATCTCTGTTCCCAAAAAAGCCTCAAAATTCCATCCGTGCTCTGGATCCATTTCTACTCCACCTCTATAATCATGCAAGTATCCCTTTTTCTTCTTTTTGAAAAATTCCTCCTCACTCCTCTACTGATTCACTTCCATTAACATACAATGTTTCAGCCTTCTATTATAAGAACCACCCCTAAGCTCATATATCCCTTCTAGCTACCTACTGCTCCACTTCACAGTAACTCCCTGAAAGAGCTGGCGCTGCCCACAACCACTGTCTCCACTCCCCCTGCCTTCTAGTCTTTCCTAAACTCACTCAACCTCTGAAAATAATTCAATTTCTTACACAGCATGAGACCTTTCCAAGCACAGTCATAAACTATTCTAACCATATGTCTCACCTATGTTCTGTGCCAACCCCTGCCCCCACATCCCGTGGTCCAGCTAACCTGGCAAGATTACTTTCTCAAGAGCATGCCATCTGCTTTAATGCCACTGGGCCTTTATGCATCATACTGATCATCTACAAAGGCTACTAATCAAAAAGGCCTGGTTATGATTTCTTGCTTCCTATTTATTGGAGTAAATCACCTTCTCTAATCCTCAGTTTTCATATCCATAAAATTGAAAGGATAATAGTGCCTGCCCTAAAAGACTGCTGGGACATAATTTGGATAAAGTACATAAAACAATGACTGATGAAAAGTATGTCCTCAACAAAGGTGTTGGTGTTTCTTAAGATATTCTCTTACCTACTGGTGCTTTTGACAAATTTTTTTTTTTTTTTTTTGAGTTGGAGTCTCACTCTGTCACCCAGACTGGAGTGCAGTGCCTGCTCCTGGCCACTGCAGCCTCGACCTGCTGGGCTCCAGCAATCCTTCCACCTCAGCCTTCCAAGTAGCTGGAACTTCAGGCACGCACCACTACGCCCAGCTAATTTTTTGATTTATTGTAGAAATGAGGTCTCGCCAAGTTGCCCAGGTCAACAAACATTTACATAGTTCGTCTATGAGACAGCTATCATTCCGAGCTCTGGGGATATAGCAGCAAACAAGGCAAAAGCCTAACTTTATGGATATTCCACTCTACTGTCCCCTTACTATACTCCCCACTCCCTAAAGACTGCCTTCCTCTTGTTAAGGGCTGATTTTAAAATGTTATTTCTCATGTATCCCCAGGAACAATTTAATGTTTTTCTTCATTAGGCTCCATGCCTTTACTGTCAGCATTGAATGACTCTACAATGTGGACTCATTGAAGACTGTTCCTTCTTCATCTCTCTACCTCCAGCCATGGCATAATACCTGGCACATAGTGGGCACTCATGTCAAATGTAAATTAATTCATTTTTATCTCATTTGTTAATAAAATAAGCCAAGCCTTATTATTAAAATGCAATGCCTATATCTATCAACTAACTAGCTAACCATTATATCTGAAAATTTCCATTACTGAGTTTTAACAACCAAATTCAACAAATTCACCTACTTTTTAAAAGTTGTACTTAATTGCTTTAAAAAAAGTGGACTCAACAAATACGTTAAATTCCACTATTACAATGTAATAATGAATGTACTTAATACTGTCATGGAAACTAGCAATTCAATAACTAAGAATAATTAAAGAAAATTAACTGCAGAGTCAAACTCTGAACATTTTAAGCACCTCTATTTCAAGATATCATCAATGAAACTACGGTTAACTCTACAAATAATAAGCTGTACCTGTATAGACTTCTGCAATTCACAACAAGCCTTTATATATTGCCTCAAAATATCACAGGACTCACACATGGCAACAGGACATGCTTTAAAGTAATGTGACCACATAACAGCCAAACTACTTGTAATTATACACAAAACTATCTGGAATATTCCTAATTTGTTTGCATGTAATGATATATTTATTACCAATGTATTCTAATAACCAGAATAATAGAAATAGTGCTCTTCTAGTATTTTGTTTGAAAACATTTCAATTATATTAGCAGGGTGGGAGAATCAAAGGTTTTTGGATTTGCTTTCATGGCCAGAAGTTCTTGGGATAAGAAACAGATTATTAGATGTGACACAGAATGCCTACCATGTGCAGTAGCCAAAAGCTGAGAGACATATGCCCACAGGAAGGAGGTGAAAGACTGAGCCGGGCTCAGTGGCTCAGCCTGTAATTCCACGCCTTGGGAGGCTGAGGTGAGTGGATTGCCTGAGCCCATGGGTTCAAGACCCGCCTGGGCAACTTGACGAGCCCTCATCTCTACAATAAATAAAAAAGTAGCTGGGCGTGGTAGCACGCGCCTGTAGTTCCAGCTACTCAGAAGGCTGAGGCAGCAGGATCGCCGGCGCCCAGCAGATCAAGGCTGCAGTGGCCGGGAGCGGCCACTGCACTCCAGTCTGGGCGACAGAGTGAGACTCCAACTCAAAAAAAAAAAAGAGAAAGACAGACTGACTAAAGAAGTAACCTCCACGTGAAGTCAAACTTCACTAATGAAAAATTATTTGAAAACCTGGGTAACTTCAGCTATGAGAGTCACATGAAAACGCAGTCTAAACTACGTATACTTATCAAAATATGGCTCATGTCCATTTATACCTTTAATAATATCTAAACTCATCTTATAGTACAGAGTGCTATTGAAATGTCCAACATGGGGATATTTGTGTTTGCGACCCTAAAAATCCCAAATATATAAGGGAGAACCCAGAGAAAACAGAATTTATCTATTAAAAAATTACATATTTATTCTTACATGTTTAAACATCAATCGTCTTCAAAATACTGATCATTTGATATAATACACCTAACAAGTTGCTTTTTCCACTGCTCAAAACAATTATTGAACGTGTCAGTTTTGACATCTTTTAGTGCTTCTACTGTTTTTTGTTTCACCTCTTCCACGTTGGCAAAAACATTTCCCTTTGAGGACTTTTTTCATAGAGGAAATAAAGTCACCTGGGGCAAGATTGGGTGAACAGAGAGGGTGAGGCATGAGGGTCATGTCAATTTGGGTCAAAAACTGTTGAACACTCAGCAGGTGTGGGCAGGTATATTGTCATGGTTAAAAAAAAAAAAAAAAAGCAGTCTCCTGTTTGCCACAACTTGGAGCATTTCTTCCACAAATCGTGACACACCCTTCTCAAAACTTCCAGATAAAAACTTTGGTTGACTGTTTAATCCAGAAGTACAAATTTCCAGTGTACTACAAGGGGCCCGCCTTCCAAAAGATAATTCCAATTTTTTTTGGGCCCCCCCCTTATAATGTAGATGGTTTTTAAAGCTCAAGTGTCTAATTTTCGCCCAATTAAAAGGTGAACCAAATAAATTCAACCTACTAACCAATCATCAAGATGAAAGAGTCAGAAATAGTCATATTAAGATTATTAAAACCCAGTCTATACTGAAATCTGGTACTGAAAGCAGTTGTATGTCATTATCTTAAAATCAAAATATAAAATAAAAGTAAATTAAAAGGACTGTAAATATAGATACACTGAAATGGCTAAAGCATATTCCCTAGTCTAACAAAACAATTTCTGGCCTTTCACAATCTCCAATTTTCACCAATACTAGTACACAAGAGAAACTGCTTTAGTAAGAAATCAATTTTTGCCCTATAAATAGTTCTAAAGACAAAGAATATCAGCTATCAAGGCATTATAGCATTTATAATGATAGATCAAATAAACATAATTGACTTGGTTAAAATTATTTCTCACCTCATATGTTGCAAGTCGGTCTAAGTAGGTCAATAATTTCAGTCTACAACGGCAAAGTTCCTTTTGTTCCAGTGTCAACCTGTTTTGAATAATTACAATAGGCCACTTATAGTTACATAAAAGTGTATTTTTCTAGAAATTGGAATAAAATGATTAATATCTCAACAAGGTCAAAATTCAAGAAATAATACACAAAAGCACAAAGGTAGGATAATAGTAAATGCATTTGATTTAAGTTGCTGAAATGATTTAGAGAAATTATCACTAGTAAGAACACAATGAAGTAACTAGTTGTCTTAAAGAAATTATAAAATGAATGGTAATAAATGATTTACTTTGAAAAGTTTACTAATTTAAGCAATTCTCCTCTCTTCTTGAGCTCCTTTTCCCTTTTTTTCTTGGCAGGCTCTTCATCAGATAGTGAAAGCTCCTCATAGGAAATATTCTCAATGTCTACTTCACCAGGCAATGTAAATCTGCAAGAAAAGAAAAATTTAAAAATCTATTTCGGTTTTTGGTTTTTTTTTTTTTTTTAGTTAAGGTCTCACTCTGCAGCCCAGGCTGGAATACAGTTCATCACAGTCACATCCTCCTGGGCTCAGATGATCCTTCCACCTCAGCCTCCTACAGGTATGCACCACCATGCCTGGCTAATGTTTTTATTTTCTGTAGAGACGAGGTCTCACTATGTTGTCCAGGCTGGCCTCAAGCTTCTGAGCTCAAGCAATCTTCCTGCCTCTGCCTCCTAAAATGTTGAGATTATAGGCATGAGTGCCTAGTCTAACATTTTTAATTCATGTAATAAAAAGCTGCTTTCTCCTACTTTAACTGATTTAATAATTGATTTCCACAGAAACAGAAACAATTACTTGGAAAAAAAACTGCCATTGTAAGCAAAGTGATTCATTCATTATATCCATAGCATGGGCAAAAGAATCATCACAGAAATTTAAAAATTAAGAAAATGAAAACTATTTAGGAAAACATATGATGTTGTACTCACTGCATATAAAGCAGAAAATGTTGCCCATAGTGTCTATTTGAATCACATCTATTTAAGGTCTTACAACGGTAATAAATGTCAGTCTCATTGTAATTATTTACTTCTCAGATATACTATCACATTTATATCTCAAAAGAAGTTCCAAATGTCTGATGAGCAATGGTTCTGACCAAACAACTGTCTTGCCATTGTTGTTATTAACTGACAATTGAATGTTGCTTAAAAGTTTATAATAAAGTGCTTTCACAAGATATATGACTTAATCACTCAAAGTAGTTCGAAGGAGATATGATCATACAAATAAGGAAAGTGAAGCTCACACTTGCCTAAGGGGGTTCAACTGACTAGTGAGTAAACCCAGATAAATGGGCCAGCTCAGCAATGGCCTACCTTCACTAAACATTTGTAGAGTACTCAGCTGGCGCATGCAAACATATATGTCTTAAGGAAAGAAGCTGTGACTTTGGATAAGAAAGTACTGATCAAAGGCAACTACTTCATTACAAAATAACCTAAATAAAGCTACCCAGTCCAATGTCTCAGCTCAAAAGTTTGCCAAGTCACCTTTACTTTGAACCCAATTCTATCACCAACCTGCCATCATCCACTCCTTTCCCAATTGCTAGAAGAGCCTCCAGGTCTGTGCCTTTTAATCCATACTGAAGCAGTTCTTTTGCAGCATCCACATTTTCAGGAACCCTTTCCAAACACTCATGGAGAACCCAGGATCGCTTCTTAATTTTACTCTGAATATAAAGAAAATAAAAAACAGTAGCACTAAAAAAAAACCCTGACATCTTATAGCACCTTACAAAGCCTTCAGAATTATAAAACTATACCTGAAGTATTATTGCTATTAAGACCTTGGCCACAGGTAGCTGCTAGAGGAGTTCAGTGAAAGAATAGCTAATTCCCTAATGGTGATCACAACTGGATGTAGGGCATGTGATTCCAACTGCTTGCTCTCTTCTAATGAGCCACACTGAACACAAAGCTCAGTGTTCATGTTTGGAAATATAAAAAGATCTTTCCAAACTTTTACAGTTGCCTTTGGTTTGTATTTTGGCTTTATAACAGAGTAGAAAATAAAGGAGAAAGGCAAGATACATCCTTTTGTAATTAGGAAACACGTTTAACTTTGAAACAAATGGATGAGGCAAGACACATCAAGGCTCTGTATTTATTTGACCACAAGATACATCAGAGTGTGGATGATGACTTAATCATAAAAAGTCACGGTCTGTTGTTCTTTGGAAAGACCAACAGCCTATTCCTCCCTTCCAACTTCTCCTTCCAACTGCATTCAAAATCTCTGACTTACCCTCTTCCTAAAAAAAGTGTTATGGTTACAAATTTGAAATGATATTTGACTTAAAACCTATGTTCCTTAATATGCTGCATCATATCTATTCTTTCTTTCAATGTCTCTTAATTCATTTTGCCTTTTTCGTATCTGCAGTCTCCATATCAGTTGAATATCAACACAAAACACCTGTATTTGGAAATGGGGCCTTTAGAAATTAATTAGGTCATGAGGGTGGAGCCCTCGTGATAGGATTAGTGGCCTTGTAAGAAGAGAGAAGAGAGCTTGCTTTCTCTCTTTCTACTCTGCCACATGAGAACACAACAAGAAGGAAACCACCTACAAACCAGGAAGAAAGCCTTCATCAAAAATCAAATTGGCCAACACCTTGATCTTGGACTTCCCAGCCTCTAGAACTATGAAAAATAAATGTTTGTGCTTTAAGACACCCAGTCTATGATATTTTTGTTACAGCAACCAAAACTGACTGAGACAAGGCTACATACCAACTTTAATTATGAGGGGGAGGTAGAAGGAAGTATCTAGTTGTGAGAAAGTATCTAGTTAAGCAGAAAAGGATTTTGAGGCAAGTTTAATATGTCAGTTATCTATTTATTGCCTCTCAGTTCCAAATTTTCCCTCACAGTGGGCTATGTGATAACATTTCTCATTTGCAGCTGAAACAACACTAAACTTGTCAACAGAGGGCACTGGAGGGCCGTTGTACAGGAAGTATCTAATCCTCATATGCTGTGGTTTTCTTGCTGTTATGGCTTTGCAGCCAGCAAGAACTGTGGGGAACATCCCATGGTACTTACTTCCTCCTTCTTCCCACCATTGACAATGACCATTGACAACTGAGTTTCAGCAGCACTCCCATGAGCAGATTATTTCCCAGTGAATCTCCCAGGTCACTGAGAGGAAAGCTTCCCAGCCTGCAAGCTACAGAAAGCCGACGTATGGGAATTGCCAGCCCTGGCCAAGGTTCCTTATTTACCTACCTGCCTTAAGTTGCGTGCATGCTGGTGGGGGGTTTCCTACTTGCCAATTCCTGGGGTTCTCTACCTACAACCTCAGTTCACTAACCCTCTAGCAATAGACATTCGGCTTTCCTATCCATCACACATTTTCCTGACTGCCAACCTTGGCAACTGTGGACCACCCCTGGCCTGAGGCAACCCAGAGAACTTCTCTTCCTTGTCTAAGGAAGTATGAATCTCGCACAGGAAAGGGGGCCTCCCCTTCAAGTTCATTTCCTCCATGGGTATGTTTCCTCAGCACTACGGTATTCCTTAGAGTTCTCTTAACCTCCTTGCAGTTAATCTCTTGTCACTAGAAAATAATTCTCCATATAAGGAACTTTCCCTGTTCAAATTACTGTGTGATTTCTGGCTCCCAACTAGCCCCTGACTAATTCAGGTAAAGAAAATTGATTGTGGTACCGTAAGGGGAAGGATTAAGCCAAGACCGGCTGGTTTATCAGTGAATATTTGTTCATACATCTTCGGCACCAAAGTCCAGCTGCAGGGGGAATATAACCTGACAACAAGGTAATTTTTCCAGAAGATAAAAACATACTTCTTTGGCTGTAGAAGTCAGTAATGTCAACTCTTCTAAAATGAAGCCCCCTAACCAAAAGATATTCCATAAATGTGAATTTATACCACGTTACCAAAATATTTATACATACCAAATAATTCTGAATTGAAGCAATGTTGACCGCTGACTTTCTCCACTGCCTCTGATATACTAGGTCAGTATCTAGGCCATAGGTATGAGCCAAAGACAAGGCTTCTTCATACTCTTCACTTTCAATCTTTACACAAAGGAAAAGGAAACAGGAATGTAATATTACTGAATTATCCACAGGGTCCAATGATAATATGATGAATGATGATAATCCTTTGGACATATCATCATGTTCTGGCACAATATTCAGAAGCTCACAGACACTATGAGGGCAGATAGATGGAGTGTTTCTTTTAATATTTTAACAGAAGGATGAGAGACAAAAAGTGCAAAGCTTTACAAAGTAAAACAATGGCAACACCAGGACAACAGTGGGACAGCCCAACTGCTAGTCCGAGGCTATGACACTATGGGAACAGTATAGATAAAGGAAGAGCTAAAGGTCACATGAATTGTAGGAAAAAAACAGGCTAAGCCATAAAATGGATAATCAGTCTAAATGGATTCATCTTGTATTCACTGTTTTGATTTTGATTACTTGGGTACAAATACCAGCAATATTTTCAAAAGCTTTATACTACTGACATTTCTAGCATGTGAATGATTCAACCATCCCTCTTTAAAGTTCCACCTCTATTGAAAAGTCAGCTTTCTCTCAAAAAAATCAAATAAAACTCAATGATTTCAAACTTTGTAGTACAAAGATACTCTCTAACCTTTCTCTGATAAAGTTCTTCTGGAGTCGTGGAACGCAAACTCACAAGGCGATAGTTTTTAGTGATGGTTCGTGGGCGTTTCCGTGGTGGCGCAAATCGCTCCATTTCAGTCACCAAGTAAAGGCCCTGTTTTATATAACCAAAGTAGCGAGCCTTGGTAGATATTTCACAATCAGAATCTGAATCCTCTTCTCCTTCATCTTCTTCTCCAACTCTAATCTCCAAACGAGATCGTTTCGGGGCAAGTTTAATCTCACACTAAATTGGAAACGGAGATATAAAATCAGCAGTGAGGAATTAAAGGAAACTTTTAAAAGTTAATTAAAGAAAAAATATTTCTAATTCTACTCTGGTTTGGTTAATTACACCAGTCATGTGATTAAGATTAACAACAGAATTCAAAGGAAACCAAAAACAAACACTATACCTATGAGCTCCAAGAAACATGAACATACGTTATCAGCCCCAAATCTCCTAAACTAGAGCCTGTTTCAGTAACAGGTCATTAATATGGTCTTGTAAACATATGCCTGGTAATTATTTTAGAGAAATAAAGAAGTTGGGAATGTTGATTTCTTTTACTTTTGATAATTCCATACCTGCTGTGGAAAACGAGATGAATTCATTCTTTAGAGAATGAATATGAAGGTACTAATATTTGCATTACTGAGAACACCTCTCCCTTGCCCCCTTTTCAAAATGTCCAACAGTTTCACGAAGTTTTAAGTGTGAAAGCCTGGCTGTTAAAGATAACTTTTATTCCGAACTAAACAAAGTTGGCTTAGATTTTAACATAGTTCTCTTTAAAGGACATCTTTAGACTCACTAACAAACTTTGGAATAAAAAACATTTGTCAATCTGCATTGTTGAAGTGAAAGCTATTGAAGGATGTTACACTTGAAAGACTTAAAATAAGAATTTTAAATGACCAAAACTGTAACTTTAAAGAACTAGACTCTACTTTCAAGCCTTTTGTTATGATAAACAAGTTTTTTCTGAGTAAAGGAACCAAAAATGTTAATGCTAAGTTGCCATATTTTGTGGAAATAGGTTAAAAATTGTATTTCTTAAGTAACAATACTTAAAATAACTAAAGAAGGAAGAAAAAAACTATCATTTCAGTGAAGAAATACTTTATAAAGAGCAAAATAATTACAAATTTTCTTCATTCTCTTAAATTGCAATTTTTTATTCACTAAACAACAGATTTTGGTAATGGATTTTTAAAATATACTGTACTCAATGTTTAATTCTATTCATTCATTCATTTTTAGGCAGGGTCACGCTCTGTCACCCAGGCTGGAGTGCAGTGGTAGGATCACGGCTCGTTTCAGCTTCAACCTCCTGGGCTCAGAGGTCTATGTTGCCTAAACTGGTGTTTTTTTGTTTTTAAAAGTAAGAGTAGATTATGAGACAACTAAAATGAAAAGCCAGACATGTTTTCAAGCAAAGGGGAAAGCCTTACCTCCAAACTTAAAAATCCCCCCTCATGGGTTGCAGTGACTTGAGGTGATGGTTCAAACCATTCACAGGACTTTCCCAGCAAATTCTTCAAAGTTTTCACTGATGAAACAGTTAAAGCACCAGAACATCGTGCCAAAATCACTGCACTGTCTGCCCACCAGTTGACATCTATCAACGGGTAAAAGGATTCTTTATCTAATGGGGGAAAAGTCAATCAATACAAATGCACATATGAATGTGGTTTAAATACAACATACTTAGTATAATAATCAATTTAAAAAATAAATTCACTAACATTAATTGGGCCCTAAAGGCATGTTAAATAAGAAGAAAAAACCTAAGCCATCATTCAAATTTTTATACTGGCACTTAATGAACACCCAAGTGTCAACTAATTTATCAATCAACAAACATCTAAAGCTGTAGGAATACAAAGGGAAATAAATTAAGGTTCTTCATCACAAGAATACACTGAGGAGAAAGAGATGTCACTATTCTCAATATAATAAGTTGAAAGGTAGGTGTGTACAAGGTATGTATATAGGAAGGCTATAAAAGGTTTAAGAAAACATACATCGCCGGGCTCGGTGGCTCAGCCTGTAATCCTGCGCCTTTGGGAGGCTGAGGTGAGTGAACTGCCTGAGCCCGCGGGTTCGAGACCCGCCTGGGCAGCGAGACCTCATCTCTACAATGAATCAAAAAATTAGCCGGGCATGGTGGTGCACGCCTGTAATTCCGGCTACTTGGAAAGCTGAGGCAGAAAGATAGCCGGAGCCCGGCATGTCGAGGCTGCGGTGGCCAGGAGCGGCCGCTGCACTTCGTCTGGGCGACAGAGTGAGACTCCAACTCAAAAAAAAAAAAAAAAGAAAAGAAAACATACATCTATCGCTCTTAAACAATGAGAGAATTCACCTTTTAGAAAAACATAGAACAGACATATGGTAGTTTCCAGTGCTGATTTCCTGTTAAGTTTGGAACTAATCAGAGAGGAAAATACATTCAAGGTTGATAAAGAATCTTAAGAGCTAAAAAATGAATTCTGGTTCACCAAACCGAGCCATTCAAAAGGAAATGCCACAATATTTACTACAATTTTATTGTACATTTTTTAACCTCGCCTGTTACACAGAAGATATGACATGGTTTAAAGATAAACATGTAACGGGAAGCCATAAATCTAAAAGCATACTTAAACATTAGACTAAAGAAGAGAGAGATTTTTAAATTGGGAGTTTAGCACTATGAGAATAATTCATTATTTTATTTTTTTTTTTTTTTTGAGTTGGAGTCTCACTCTGTCACCCAGACTGGAGTGCAGTGGCCGCTCCCGGCCACCGCAGCCTCGACCTGCTGGGCTCCGGTGATCCTTCCGCCTCAGCCTTCCGACTAGCCGGAATTACAGGCATGTGCTACCACACCGGCTGATTTTTTGATTTATTATAGAGATGAGGTCTCGCTGCCCAGGCGGGTCTCGAACCCGCGG